>NC_051066.1:40429835-40729835 GCF_004664715.2 Peromyscus leucopus | reverse complement strand
TAAAACTGTCTTCATAAATAGGTGTTACTCAATATTGCAATCTTTATAAATGTGTATGATTCTAAATCTTGTCAGCCTAGAAATTAGTATTTCTTCCAAAGTGCATTTTCTGATGATATCTTGTACATACTTAAAAAATGGAATGGTATCTTATTAAATAACTTAAGACTTTTAGGACAGTAATGTTAGGATCCTGTTCTCACTCTTCCAGGACTAACGTCTTACATCATCAGTGGGCGTGGGCGACCACGTACCAGCCTTAAAAAGCCGACGTGAACCCTCATGATCTCTCTCTGGACCTCTCTTTCTGTGTTTCCTCTTTGTTCCTGCTCTGTTCCCTCCACCAGGCCTGGCTCTCTCCCCCACTTTCCCTCCCAATAAAACTCTAAAAACTAATATTGGGTTCTGCCATGGCTCGTGACTCTTTCACCAATCAACCAGTGCCATTTATCCTTTCATTGGTGCTGTGACCGCAGATAGGAAATTCTGCACACTCAGTGTCCTGGGCTGAATGCCAGAAGCCTAGCCGAGGACCTGCGACTACCTGGTGACTGCCAGATCCACTTTTCCTAGCCACTGGTACTTCCACCACAGCTCCCACCACTGCCACCGTGGCTCCCACTCCCATGTCCTCACCACATGAACGATTGGTGAGTCCCTTCCTGCGGCTCTGCAGCCTGACCTATATTCTTCATGCCAGACCTCCCAAGCCAGTCTTCGGACTGCGCTGGCAAGGAGACATTCTATCTTTTTTTTTTTTTTTAAAGGTTTATTTATTTATTATGTATACAGCATGTATGACTGCAGGCCAGAAGAGGGCACCAGATCTCATTACAGATGGTTGTGAGCCACCATGTGGTTGCTGGGAATTGAACTCAGGACCTCTGGAAAAACAGTCAATGCTCTTAACCTCTGAGCCATCTCTCCAGCCCTGAGACATTCTATCTTGACATTTTGCTGAAGTATAGGATGCTGTCAGACCACCAGGTGGTCCATGTGCTGTTCATGCTCCTTACTCATAATGTGATGACGTTTTGGGTAACTTGTGCTGATTCATAGATCCTTCCTCTACCTCGGGGACACTTGAGATAGCAGCCTAGGATACTGGTCTGTTATTTCAATTTTTTATTTTTCTCTCTCAGCTGCAGCCATGGGATAAAGTAGGAGGACACCAGTAAATCTGGTGGATACTCACAACAGCTTCGTGGGAACTTCTGCCAGCAAACAGGCAAATAAAAAGAGTTACTTTAACCCCAAGCTTTCTGCTAAAGCTCTCAATCCTTCTTCCTCCCCATTTATGATGTTTTCTCTGTCACTTGCAACCATTTCTGTCTATGTGACTTCTGCTTTCCACTCTCTGGCAGTGGGTGGGCTTTAACACACCTCACCTTAACTCCTAAACCAGTGGGTGGGCTCTCTACTGTTGTGTGGGCCGCTTCTGCTGACTCTCACTTTAACTCACCTTAACTCCTCCCACTCATTCTCAAGCTGCTGTGAAAGGCACAGACAGGTCACGAAGCAGGCTAGGATCCATACAAATAAGTTTACCATAGTCAGGATGGCTCTTGAGCCAGAGATCAGTTTATAGCCTGCCTTCAGGAAAGTCTTCCAAAAGCTGTCCTCAAGCCAGTAAACATCAAGGAAAAAAAAATTCAAGACACAAAGTAAAATCCATCTCTTGTTCCCGAGACTTCCCCAACTAAAACTTAAGCATCTGGAGAGCAAGGCTCCTGACCCCACAGGTGAAAGTGCCATCTGTGACATGCAAGGTGTGCCAGGGAAGAGATAAAAAAGCCCAAGGACGAAATTGCCAAGTGCTGGCACACCCTGGCTCCAGAAAGCTGTTGGGTCCCTGTTTCAAGTGAGGAAAAAGGCCATGTGGGCTAGCGAGTGCTGTGGGATGGTCTGTATGTCAAATCTGTTGCTCTGATTGGTCAATAAATAAAACACTGATTGGCCAGTGGCCAGGCAGGAAGTAGGTGGGACAAGGAGAGAGGAGAATTCTGGGAAGCAGAAGGCTGAGGCAGAGAGACCCTGCAGCCACCGCCAGGACAAGCAACATGTAAAGACGCCGGTAAGCCACCAGCCACGTGGCAAGGTATAGATTTATAGAAATGGATTAATTTAAGCTATAAGAACAGTTAGCAAGAAGCCTGCCACGGCCATACAGTTTGTATGCAATATAAGTCTCTGTGTTTACTTGGTTGGGTCTGAGCGGCTGTGGGACTGGCGGGTGATAAAGATTTGTCCTGACTGTGGGCAAGGCAGGAAAACTCTAGCTACAAGCGAGTGCCCTGCCAGGCCATCAATAGTCTTGTTGAAAATGCTGCCTAGAAAGACAACTGGTCAGGTGACTGCCCCCAGGCACCAAGATGACATGGGAACATCAAGCTAAGACCTCCAGCAGACCTAGGCTTGGGTACAGGCTTGCAGGGAACCCAGAATGAAGCATAGATTGCAAAAGCTGTTGAGTTATGCCAAAATGTGTATTTTAAAGGTACCTTGACTTCAAAATTTGGAGGTAAAGATATGTTGCTTTGGAAATGAGGCTCTGCTTTTGTTTGCACAGAAAGCTAGAGGCTATGGATTTGTTCCAGATTAAGTTACATCAGGTTTGACCAGCCAAGACCCCCTGAAAGGTCTCCGATGACACCATGACCCAGATGATCCGCCATCCAGAATTGTTTGAAGGCAACTGGCTCAGACAATACAGCCTCATGGACTACTCCATAATCCTAAAATTTTGTGTCTCCATAAGATACAGCGCCCTCCTCCAGCAGGAAGAAGTAAGAGAAGCTATGCCCAAATTCCCAAATTGTATGTAATTTTACTATGTTAAGGTTAAAACCTTCCTTAAAAAAAAAAAAAGAAAGAAAAGGGGAAGTGCTGTGGGATGGTCTGTATGTTAAATTGCTCTGATTGGTCAATAAATAAAACACTGATTGGCCAGTGGCTAGGCAGGAAGTATAGGTGGGACTAACGGAGAGGAAAAAAGAAAGAACCAGAAGGTGGAGGGGGTCACTGCCAGCCGCCACCATGACAAGCAGCCTGTGAAGATGCCGGTAAGCCACGAGCCATGTGGCAAGGTATAGATTTATGGAAATGGATTAATTTAAGCTATAAGAACAGTTAGCAAGAAGCCTGCCACGACCATGTAGTTTGTAAGCAATATAAATCTCTGTGTTTACTTGGTTGGGTCTGAGCGGCTGTGGAACTGGCGGGTGACAAAGATTTGTCCTGACTGTGGGCAAGGCAGGAAAACTCTAGCTACACACCACAGAACTGGAGTCCAGAGATCATCAAGTAAGAAACTATAACAGCTAGAAGGTATTTACACCCCCACACCCAAAAGTGACTGGGCTCTATAAAAACACACTTTAATATAACCATCTATTACTGTTAAATGCTTTTAACAATTGATAACCTGTCTCCTGGATACCAAACTAGTAAAGGAAACAGGTGCCTTAAATAATCTGTCTCTGATAAAGCTTAACATGTTCCAATCTCTCTGTCTCTCTCATTAACACTAACCAATACAAGCAGAGTACTAAACATTACCATGGTCACTAATTTTCTCATGGATACTTCTTAACATGTTCAAAATTTTTCCCAAGCTCCAGAAACCAGCTTAAATCCATCTGGGTAGGTTGGATTTATGTCAGGTCTTTCCTGTCTCATCAGCATCCTATTAGACACAAAAGTGGCCAGGGTGCCAAGCCAAGAAGGATGGATAGCTCCAGGAAAGCAAGATAGCTTTCCCCACCATCCCAGGATACCTATCTACCTCAGAAGAACCCTTTCCCTACTCCCACTAAGAGCCAACCAATGCCCGCCAAGTCAGCTGGAAGCAGTTTTTCCAGGAGAAACAACTCCCCTATTCCTATTTACTTGCTTTTTTATAATAAATAAAAGTCTGGAATGTTAAGTCCCTGCTCTCACTCTTCCAGGTCTAATGTCTTATATCATCAGTAGGTGTGGGCGACCATGTACCAGCCTTAAAAAGCCAGATGTGGACCCCCAGGCTCTCTCTCTGCACCTCTCTTCCTGTGTTTCCTCTCTCTGTTTCTGCTCTGTTCCCTCAGCCAGGCCTGGTTTTCCCCCCACCCCCATGTTCCTTCCAATAAAGCTCTAAAAACTAATATTGGGTTCTGCAGTGGCCTGTGACTCTTCTGACGACCAACCAGCGCCATTCATCCTTTCAATCAACCCAGCTTTAAATACAAATTTTAGGAGTTTTCTCTACCTACTGACTAAAATCTTCTTGCCTGAGATAATGTTTTGCCAATCTCTCTCTTTAATTTATTTCTCCACACCCTATTGGTTCTGTAACTCTGGGGAAACCAGTAATACACCAGTTTCTACTTAACCTGTCAAGTCTTCGCTCTTGCATTGCATTTACTCTCATTCTCACTTCTCCCTTACTTATTTTCCTTTTATTTTTTCCTGAATCAACTAAATATTAATTGGAGCTAGCATGTTCCATTTCTTAATAGTTCATTGCATATTTTAAAAGAATAAGGTCATTCTTATGTATAACCAGAATATAATGACCCAAGCCAGGAAATTTATTATTGATACAATTATTATGTGATATAAACTAGAGTCTAATTCAAAGTAAATATATTTTATGACATTTATATTCCACTGTGGAATATTGATCAGTGAGTAGATACTAATAGGTGAGATACTATTACCAGGACATGCTCATACATAGGCAGGTGAAGATGCCACTGAGGACATAAATCATGAGGTTGACTTTGGTTTGAGGTTCCTTAGAATAATGAGCACAGGTGGAACTTTATTGATGCATTTGGTGATAGCTGCTTCCTTTCTGTTGTCAATGCCTACATAGAGTGTTGAGAAGATGAAACTGGAGGAGCGGGTATTAGAGGATTGATGAAGGAGAGAGAAGCATTAAGTCGACATTTATTGGGACAGGGTGATGGGTGAATTAGGAAAATATGTTATCATTGGGAGTTTCATGAAAGGAGCTACTTGAGGTGCATGGTCTTAAAGTATACTTAGAATGCCTACTGTTGGGCAAAGCCATTTTTGGGGAGATGTGAGCAAACACCTACTCATGCCAGATTGGAAACACATGACCTACCAAAGGAAGGGTAACCCAAAATCCAGTTGGGTGAACCAGTAGTTTTATTGGGTTTTCTTACAGGAATATAGGTAAAGAGTCATTTATAGGAGCAGAAAGAACTAAAAGACAGGCATCACCAAATCTTGTTCCAGTGTGGATATCAGATAACCAAAGGTGGAAACCTGGAATTCACTATGCAACTTGCAGGAGGCACAGCAGGCTAGAAACTGTCTTCTTTGGGCAGCTCAGGTGGCCTGAGCTTCTCACGGGTAGTTCTGCTAATCTCTGTTGGTCTGGTCTTTTTCTTCTATGTGGCTCAGTTTCTCTGAATCTGTCTTCTAGCGGTACTTGCTGCTTCTATAGGCACACAGAAGGAGGCCTATTATTGACTCTGATTAGTTTCAGGGAATTCCTGAAACCTTGGAGATGTTTATTTCCAAATCTTATGGAGCTTCCTTAGAGGATGGAATGTTTCATCTCTTTTAATGACAACCTGTGACTTATGAGCTTCCTTGAAGGATGGAAAAACCACATTTCTGCAACATCTGCCTGTTTTACTTTAGCAACCTTTGACTTCATGAGCGAAGGTTCGGAGTAAGAAAACATTTGCGTTTAACCAGGGATGATGCTTGAGATGGCTGTATAATGAAATCACTTGCCACATCTTCTGGGGAGAAGAGAGACCAGTGCACTGAAAGCAGAAACTGGCAAGAGATGAGATAATGCTCTTGGCAGAACCAGTGTCCTGACAAAGCTTTGGGAAGGACCTTCTTCTGCCCCAGAGTGCTGCCTCTGAGTAGTGTGAGCTTCATTGACCCTCTGTATCTGTTTCAAGCGGTGCTCCATCCACTGGAAGTAAAATACCTGAAGGAAAATCCCATGCTCTAACTCACCACATGGTACTGTAAGAGCTTAGCAGATATCACAAGTAAGATGTGTTGATGAAGGATCATAAGTTCCAAAAGGCCCAGAGCAATAGGACTTTAGACTATGGAAAAGATTGAGAAGTAATGTAAGCATGTAGAGTCTTTGAGGATATAATTAATTTTGCTTAGGGTCTAGTCATTCATAATTTTCAAAATGCCCCTAGCAAAATGTTTGCAGGGCTGAAGATGATTGTTATAAATACTTTGCTTATAATTAGTTACTGAAATAATCCTTATAAATACCTTTGAGCCCTGTATTAAATTTGCAATAGTTGGCATGTGCATAATGTTTCAGAGAGTGAATAAATGACCCACATACTCACAAAATTCATTTTGCCCAATACGGTCACAGTCAATAGTTTTAAATTAACATAGATAATTGTCACCTATTAACTAAAGGGCCCCATGTTCCTTGGCTAAAATATCAAAGGAAATATAATTCCAACCAGACTTTGGAGATATGTGATACATTCAACACTGCATGCTTTTATCATAGACTTTTCATTGAGTGTGGTACTCCATATATGTTAGACCAGCACTTAAGGGGCCAGAACAAAAGGGTTCTAAATTCAAGGTAGGTCTGAGTTTTGCAGCAAAACTAGTTACAATAGAACAAAATAAAGGTAGCCTAAGCAAAAGAGGCATGCCACATAAATTTTTCGAAGTATACATTTTGTATTGTTTCATGACTTTATTGCTTATTGGAGACTCATAAGGAATCAAATAAGTGTCTTAGTATTTGCTTATACTTTAAAGCTAGACTCCTCTTTTATTCTCTTCCATAATGAATACCTTTCTGTGCTTTCCATTGTTGAAGGCGTTTATGGTTTGCAGTTACTTTATGAAACAAGGCATTCTAAACTCAATCTTATATGATTTACATCTCCCCATCTGCAGCCTTCTCTCTGACATTGAAGTATTTTTCTAAGCTGACAGTATTGAGGCTTTCTGTTAAACAACTTTGGTATTTAAAACTTAAATTTTATTATGATCTTTATTGATTTTGATAAAATAACAATTATTTTCCAATCAAGACAGACCTGTTTTCACTTTCCTCTGATGGTCCAAACAAGTGAAAGGAAGCAAAAGCAAATGTGTTTTCTCTAATTTAAATTTTCAGTTTGCAATTATCTGCACAATTTATTGAGAACTTCTCTCCATTCTATGGCAGTGACTTCACCAATTATCATGAGCCTGAACATCATCTGTCAGAAGCAAGCAGATGGAAGACGTTTCACTCATTGCTCACAGCTTTCTGTTTATTATTATACTAAGCACAGAATGCAAGAGATCTAAATGTAGCACATCATGAAAATATTATCCTCTGTAAATACAATGATTTGGATTTGTTCCTATTCGGAGGACATGCAGGAAATGCTTGAGGATATTGTACCCTGATTTCTTTCAGTCTGCAAGAGCGGGACCCCTCCCCCACTTATGGATTGATACAAGTAGTCAAATCACTCCCAAATCTTCAGGAAATGAAAGGCTAGATCACTAATCACCGCATGCACACTTCACTTTAATATTTCATTCAGCTTTGATAGAAGATTATAATGGAAGATATTATGAAAGGGCACCACTACAATTGTACTCAGTGGGCCATGTGTAATATTTGAAAGTACATCATCTCTGTGGGTACTTTGCAAGTTGCAGTTGTTAGATGAAGAATAAATGTTAAACTAGATTCTTTTGGCCATCCAATCAAATACATTTATTATGTGCCCTCTGTGTGCAAAGAACTGTATTAAGCACATAGTTTGGACCCTGCCATTATTCTTAAACTATGCTCCTGGTGTGTGTTAAGCAGGGCAGAATGTGTCTTCCTAATAAAATAAAATAAAAGCATTTTCCACCAGTTTCTAGAAAACAGTTGAATGCTCAGAATTTTATGTTTTATTTTTTCCTGCTCATTTTTCTTACATTTTTGGTGCCTGTTACTGTTTGTTAATATTTGTAGTTCATAAAAAGAAGCTATTAAATTATTTAAGCAACTGGATTAAATTTATGATTTATTTGGGTTTAATACATTTTAATTTTATATTGTATTATCATCAAGGAAATGTGAATACCAATGTACCTTAAATTAAGATGCCTTGGAAATGACTATATAATTCCTTCAAGCTGCTAAAATTTAGCAGTTTAGACAGTTGCTTAAGATATAAATATCTAAAATATAATTCATATCCTTTAAAAGAATTAATGCATCATTATAAGGAGTTAAAGCATGGGAATCCCCAGGAAGCTTGATGTATTTCTTTTTACTTACATTCTTCATTTTCTATATGTTTGAGGTAAACTGTTTTTCTTGTTCTCTAATTCCAGTCGTTTTCTACAACTCCTTCAGATCATCTGTAGACATATTCTATGCATAACATGCAATAAACTTGTTTGATGTTATCAGACAGCATTGGCTCAGTATTTCAAAGCCATAGTAAACCCTGATCACATACTTTGTGTCAGATACTGTATTATTATACACTCCATGCATCTTTCAGACTTCATAGTATCTCTATGGAAAGTGCTCTTTATTACCTTTTTTTCAGAGGAGGAAATTGAGACACAAGATTAAGTAAACTTAAACCTGTTTACATGGCCAATTAATGATAGCCAGAGATGTAAAACTAGGCAATTTGGCTACAGAATGTGGATTCTTGGCTATTAGGCTATACTAACATCATTATGACTGTCATTATAATTAATTATGATTATTGGCTCAAGAGTGTTGCTTATTTAGTTCACCTTTCATTGAAACTATTACCCTAAACTAAACTGGTAGAAACAATAAAAAATTAGTGGCTCACATAATTAAAGGAATGACAGTCGCAGTTGCTCAGGAAAGGCTGATTTATGGGTTCAGTGGTGTCACGAAGAACCCAGTTCCCTTTATTCTCTGTTCTCTGTTTTCCATGATAGATGTCAGCAGTGATAGAGGGAAGCTTTCCCTTATTCACACTCAGCAAGGAAAAAAGACCTGAGACTCACTGCTCCTTACGAAAATCTCCTGAACCATTCTGAATGATCCAACTTAAGAGCTGACTGCCCGGGAATCAATAATTATGGTCAGAAGTGAATTCTTTGGTATTACTGCAGTTCAAGGAAATATCCTGTTGGATAATGCTGGATCACATACTTCCCTGAACACACAGGGTCCTTGATGGAATTATGATAAAAGAGGAGATGGGTATTTCAAAGGCAACCTACATAGTAAACAGAATATGAAACCTATATATTTAAATGATTATATTGGGTACACCAATTAGTAGGTTACTACATACACGTATATGTAACCTTACATATTATCTAGCAATGCATCTATCTCTCTCTACATCTGTATCTATCAGTCATCTTCCTAGTTAGAATTATTTATTTAACATACAAAGACATGACACCACATAAAATTATTTTAGTGGCCAAGGGAATTGAAGTCAGGGATATTTATACTGAACTCTTCTTGTGAGGCCATCATATAAGTAGTGTTGACTATTGAAAAATCGAAAATTTATCCAAAGGATTTAATACTGCAGATGACTGGAGCACCTAGTAAAATGGAGAAAATAACATATTTCATAAAGTGATAGTTTTCAAATATTACAAACTGATGTTATCTATAGTTGTTATACAAATAATTTTCCTTGGTGTCTTTTTTTGCATTTTCTGATATGTTTAAATGAAATAAGTACTTCTCAAAGACATGGAGCTCACAAAGACTGTAGTCTGAGAAATTTCAATGGCAAGGTTGTAGTGGCAACTTGTGATACACAGGAATGAAATTCTTGTCCAAAGGAGATATACATGCTTCATGTTCTATGCTTAAAGAGAAACATCATAAGAAAAACCCACCTCTGGATTCTTATGTCAAGGCTACACCATTTACAAAGTACAGTAGCAAACATACAGGTGGAAGAATAGAGAATAAAAGATAAATGAATTCTTTGGTATTGGTGCAGTTCAGGGCATCCTAAACTGAAATCCTTGCTCACCCATCTCAATGCTAGGTTATATAGCATAGACAGTCTTGTTGAACTTAGAAATTCTGAAAGAGAAAATGGTCCTTATACACTTGTGTAGAAAGACTATTTTCCTTATGACATGTGTTTCTATATCAAATCAGTTGTGGAGATCTACCTGAATGAGCTGTAGCATTTTATAGACTTATACAACATGCAATAAAAGTGTTTGTGAATCATTGAATTTTGTTTTACCTTTTCCCACGTGTCCTAAGAATAGAAAGGCATAATGCACACATGAAATCTAGGATTTCCAAGTAGTATATAACTTTTGATAAAACAGTTGAGGACAAAAAGAAAACCACTTCGAGTACATATTTGTACATCCCTAAGTTAAAAATCAGCTTAAAGGTTAGGGGTACTTAGATTTACAGAATAATTGCAAAAGTGGTTACATTTCTATATATTTTGTACCTAGTTTTATATACTGATAAGATTTTATATTAGTATGATATATTTGTTATGCTTAATACACATTGCTTTATACAGATGTCCTTGGGTTTCTTGCATAAAATTTTAATATTATAACTGCACCATATATACAGAATTAGCTTGAAACAGTGCAGAGAATTCTCATGTACCCCTCGGTGAGTTTTCCTTATTATTGACTCCTTGCATTAGGATGGTACATTTGTCAAAATTAATGAACCATCATAGATGCAGTGCCACCAAGTACAGTCTACATTTTACTCAACTTTCTTCCTTTTTTTCTCTAATGTCCTGGTCCTATTAAGGGCCCACCCAGGATATTACCTAAGCTTTAGGACTTTGTTTCTTAGACTATTCAGGTTATTAATTACCCTGAAAGTTTGGGTGATTATTGGTCAAGTATTTTATAGGAAGTTGTTATGAATTTGAGATTACTGTTTGTTTTCTGTTATTTGGTAGACTACTTCTTTGAGTTTAGGGGGCTGATATTATAGAGATAATCCAATTCTTACTATATTAAGCCAAAATTTAAACTAGCATTTTTCTGAATAAAAATCCTATATCATTATGAACTACTTCCTACAGACTTTTCTCATGTCACTTATTGTGGTAAAAGCTTCTTGTCTTTTGATTTAATAATAATAATAATTTTTAATTTGTTTCTGTATTTTCAGAATTGCAACATTATTTTCCATTCTGTGGACCCTTCATCATCCAGTAAGACCCTGTGTGGGTTTTCCAGTGTGTCATTGCATAGGGACTATGGTTGTGTTATAAGGGATTAACATCTGGTTGTATTTTGTTTTTCTAAGGTTCCTTGATGTCAAAAATTTCACCAAAATTTTGAGAAATTTGCCTAGTAATTTATACATTAAATATTAATAATAGATATTTCTATGGATAAAAGCTGAAAATATTTATTTTTCCTTCAACAGAACTATTATTTAGATAAAATAATATACATATCAACATAATACAAAATCAGGGATTGTGGAAAATTATAAGAATAACTGAATTAGGCAAAGCTTTACACTGAGTGTAAATGGACAACACAAAACTTGATTTTGGACAGGAATATCAAAGGCTTCATGAAGGAGGAAGCACCATACTTATATCTTGAGTGACTTGAAGGATATTTGAACACACATTGCGAGATAAAAATCCCAGTTGGATGCTGGGATTTCACTTCCTCCAAGTCCTCATTTCATATCTGAAACATTGTTTATTGTTTATTATCTAGCTTTCTTTCAGTGCATAATTACCAGCCTCTATTTGTGACTTTCCTCACTTCATTCTCAATCTATGCCTTTGTTAAGGCACAATTATGCTGAGAACTGCACACCTTCCCCTTCACTTCACCAGATTGTCATCTGAAAATCAGTATTTAAACAAAACACCTGCTAACCTTCTCTCTCAATGATATTCTGCTATACTCATAGATTGGTGATAGTCTGCTATACTCCTAGATTGGTGCCTAGCTCAAATGTGTCTGAGAGACTTCATCCACTAACTGGTGGAAATAGATGCAAACACCCACAGTTGAACATTAGGCTGAGCTCAGGTAATCCTGCTGAAAGGAAGAAGGATTGTAGGAGCCAGAGGGGTCAAGGACATCATAAGAAAAGCCACAGTATTAACTGACTTGGCCTCATAGGGGCTCACAGAGACTGAATAGACAACCAAGGAGCCTGCATGGGACTTATCTAGGCACTCTCCATATATGCTACACTTGTGTAGCTTGGTCCTCTTGTAGGACTCCTAACAGTGGTAGCAGAAGCTGTTGTTATTCTTTTACTACCTTTTGAGACCCTACTCCTCATACTGGGTCACCTTGCCCAGGCTTAATACAAGGTGAGGTGCTTAGGCTTACAACAACTTGATATGCCATGTTTTGTTGACATTTATGGGAAATCTGCCTTTCCTGTACAGAAACAGAAGATGAATGGATTAGGGGGAGGGAACAGAGGGAGGATGGGGGACAGAGACTGGGAAGAGAGGGACGAGGGCAACTGTGGCCAGGATGTAAAATGAAAACAAAAACAAAAGCAAAAACCCACCTATCCAATTTATTGTATGAATTATAATATCTCAAATGACTTGGTCTATTTTTCAGTGTTGTGAATAGAACCCCAGACCTTAAACTGGGTGGTAATTCTGTAACTGAACTATACCAAGGCACTGCTCTTATAAGAAACAGCATTTCCTGCAGATCAAGTTGGATTCATATTCTCAATACCTCTGCCTATGCCTCCCAAATTCTAGCTATAGTACAGTCATGAACAACCCAAACTAACAGTTACTTAATTTTGACTAAACCATTTCTGGATTTGAATGGAGATAATATTGCAAACTGCCTACATTTAGGCACATTACCTACACTAAAACCGACTGTTTCTTATCCTAAGGCAGACAGCAGTTTCACTGACCTTAAGAGAGGTTATAAAAATTGAATGATATTGATGGCTATTCTTGGTTGTCAACTTGATTATATCTGGAATAAACTATAAATTCAAATATGGAGGATACTTGTGATCTGGATCTCGAGGCAAGAAGACAATATGCCTTTGATCCGGATTTTAACATTGGATGATGTATGTCTTTAATCCAGATCTTGAGTCTGAAAGATACACCTTTAATCTGGGCTACATCTTCTGTTGAAAGCCTTTATAAGTACAATGGAAGAAGAAAAGATTCTTCACCTGCCTGCCCTTGCCTTGTCAGCACACCCAGAAGAAAAGCTGGGACACCCAGCCTCATGGAAATTCTTGGACATTTCATTCGCAACTAGCCATTGTTGGACTGCAGCTTGTAAGCCATTCCAGTAAATTCATATATATATATATATATATATATATGTATGTATTCATACACACATACACACACACACACACACACACACACACACACACACACACACACACATATTCTATAAGTTCTGTGACTCTAGAGAACCCTGACTAATACAATGACTTGTACTAAGAATACAATTATCTCTTTGAACACTAAGGACCTGAACCTGCCAATGAAACCCTTTAATCCTACTTTCCTGAATGCTGTCAATCCTGTGGTCTATTTTTTCCCTTTCCTGTACAATCTATTATACCTCTCCCTAGCACTTCCTTAGTCCCAGCCTTCTTTCTTGAGTTGCAGTCCTGAACTGTTGGATTTAGTGTTTTTTTTTTAACTTTCCTTAGTACTCAGCACTTTTTCTAGAGTGAAATTTCTAATAGATGAAGATGAATTTTCTCTTCTGCTTTAATCAATATTTCTGCATTATGTGTTGAAATCAGAACTCCATAACACTCCCTGGGCTCTGCCATAAACTCCTGAATTATCCCTAATAAATTTCTAGCTGTACACATTCTAATTTTCTCCAAACTCTCCTTCCCATGTTACTGTTTTATTCCTAACATCCTATATTCTCTGAAGTCTTCTTGGACTCCTTGTGTGTGATATCTTGTCTACCCATGCTACAATAGGTGGCCATGTACTCATGCATTAAAAAATCATGTCTAAATGAGTTTCAAGACAGACCTGGCCACTTCTGAGTTCCAATGCAAACTTGACATGCTAATCTCCTAACACTTTAGCTGTCTATTGTTTTTACTTATGTTTGCATCCCTTCCACCAGTGTGTACATTGCTTGAGAGTATTGACCTAACATTTATGTTTTCATTCATTCTTAGATCCTAGGTATTTGATAAAGACCTGTGTGGAAGAAGTAATTCAGTAATCAAATAATGATACTTATTTCCTCACATTTCTTTTCATTTGTATGATTAGGTGAGCTCTTATTGGTTATAAGAACTCAATGCTTTGCAAGGGAGAAGTGTGTTGTCACAGATCTAGAACACTCTTGATTATCTATGAGCTAAGTGGTTTGTCTGTGCTGGTGACATCTGACACTGCCAATAGCACCAGCTCTTTGAAATTCAATGATATGTGTGTCTTTATTATCTCAAGCTGTTTTTTTTGTTGTTGTTTTTTTGTTTTTGTTTTTGTTTTTGCTTGATATTTGCTATTTTTAAACAAGGTTTCCTTCTTTGTCAAAATAGTTCGACCTGTGTTCCTGATTACTTCATATCTCAGTCATATGATCTGGAAAGAAAATTTTATGGCTGTTTTCCTCTGTGTAGACCTTAAAACGAAGATTAAATTTGGTGGAGGAATCCAGCAATGATGCCCTGTATCTTCCTAATTCAGCCTGTCACCAGGTACACTGCAATACAATTACCCATTTATTAGGAAATAAGATGAAGATAGCATAGCATGTAATTTTAATTGCCTCTGATGTTCACCATATTGCCACTTTTCACTGGCTCTCTGTGACTGCCCAGCTAGAATTTCTCTTTCATGCAAACAACAGAACTAAATTGAATTACACAAAAGAAGCTACACACTGACTCCCAGCAGTATGTTTTGACAAAACATTTTGTCTCCTTAAATGATTTCAGATGCTATAGTCAAAAAGCCTTGACTGTAAATAATGGGTTCATAAAACCTATCTTTAAAAATTTACCTGACAGTAATGCTGTGCAAATATCTGCACTTTTAGTTCACCTTCTCCACTTGTCTACATCAGGATTTTAATGGAGTGGCTGTCACAGAAGAACAGCTAAAGGCCACTGCTTGATAAGTTGCTATAAAAACACAGTGTTTAAAATGAGAATTTCCTTCATAAATTCAGCCATCATACAGGTGATGGTGGTCGTGGTTAGAAAACAAACAAACAAACACTGAAGAAACAGGTTTTCTTGGAAGATCTCAAGAAAATTCTTAGGGTTAAGTAACATTCTAAACACCAATGACTTTCAGATTCTGAGTTTTGAGTAGCTAATGCAATCCAGCAAAAGTATCTCACTTATACAAGTAACATTACATAGACTGAGTAAGTGGTATTTAGGAATGTGATGTGTGTGTATTTATGAATATGCATTTACATATGCATTTAACAATAGTTATTGCAAAAGAAGGCTATGAATTTGAAAAAGCAAGGAGAAGTATATGGGAGAGTTTGGAGAGAGGAGGATAAATGATATTATTATATTATAGTCTCAAAAGAATAAAAGAAAATTAAAAAATAAAATACCATTGTAATTTTAGTAGATACTTTTTAAAATATACCCCATATTGTAGGTCCTCTGTAGACATCTTTAACTAAGGATATCATGTGTTCTGTAAAACTACCACACTGTCTGAATTCAGCTCTACTTTATTTAATTCTGTCAAAGTCATGAAATCCATTCTCTGTGAAACGATAAAATTTTATTTCTTACTTATTTACACATTTTTTACAATATATAAATAAATTAACTGAATATACGTGGTTAGTTTATGTTTTGCTTATTTGCTCTCAAGTCTCTCTAGGTACAAACAAGACTATGATAAAATTTATGTATTTCTTTGTATGTATGTTGCAAGGTGTTGGGCACTTTAGATGGATTGCTTTATGTTAGATGATGCAGGAATTATTTATGAAGAATCTGAAAAAACTTTCCTAAAATTGCCTTCTGTCATTTAACTGAAATGCCATCTTGTTACAAGGCTATAGCAGTATGGACTAATAAACAAATGCTTTGGTGGCTTCTCTGAGTTTCTTTCTCTTGGTATGCTATGTTGGGACATTGAGTCTTACTTCTCATTGGGAACCTTTCTGTGTCTGATGGTTTCTTCTCAAATAAATACTCAAACTTCCTCTAATAACATATCTTAAGATCCTGTTTACAAGGTGAATTCCACGCCTGCTTTCATTTGGCTTAACAGTTCTGTGAAATGCACCGTAACATTGTTACCATTATCTACTTCTTAAGAACTTAAAATTACTCTTCATTTAAAAATACAGGGTACTATATTTACTATCATGATGAGACTCTGAAAATGTCCAATAGAAGCCCCAGATGCTCATGTGTTTTGTCAAGATTCAATATTCTGAATCCACTTTACTCTCTTCCTTCAAAAATGATTGTACTAACTGCTAATCACTTCAGTCTGTGTTCTTATTCAATACATCTCTTTCTCCCCCCAAAGAAATATGTTTCTTTGTAAGAATTCCCAGGATGGTGTGAAATGTGCCTTGACTGATTCTAATGACAAAATCTCCTTTCTTGGCAAACTCCTTTTGTACTGTTGGAGAACTTTTCTAGATTAACATTTTTGAGATTATTTTAATTCTCTTTTATTCTGAATAAATTAAATTCTCTGTCTTGTCCTCTCTTGCTCATTTTATTTCATCAGAGTCTATAATTTGAAAATGGGAAAGAAATTAGATTCTGATCTGCAATGAGGTGATGTTTCAGAGATGGTGGCATCCCTTGTGATATTAAGAACTCTACTAAAGAAGAAATGACCATACATTTTTCAACAGTCTATTTTATTCCATCACCTTATGGATGTGTTCCAAGTCTATATTGCTGTCACAAAACCACTTGCAAAAATGTCTTTGAGTCAGCATGTGTAAGCCCTTGAGTCCCAAGGTTGAAGCGGCATAAACGATAAAGCCCAGAAACTACTTCACTCCTTGAAATATACCATTTCTTCAATGAAAGGGAAACTTCAGAAAATATTGAATTCAACCTCACAGGGATGCTTGTTTGCCCTCTTGCTCAACAAAAATGTCACAGCAATTCTTGCCCCTAAGATCTTTCTGAGAGAGGAAGGGCCACAGAAGGATACAGCCAATACATATCTTAGGTATAATTTTTTTGAACAGGGGAGCTAAATTTGTCTACAATACCCATCCATAAGGGTAACTGAGGAGGGGTATTAAATAAATAGAAGAACCCAGTTGATTCACTCATTCACTTTCCTCTGATGTCATATTAGAGATATCAAATAATCATTTTCTGTACAACCCCTAGGTGAAAGGCAGACAAAAAATTCCCCTCTCATCTCCCCATCTCCTTTCTAGACCAAGATCTCTTTCAGAGTGTCTTCTGCTTCTATTTAGTATAGGCCAAATTGCTGCCATGGAAACAAGTCAATCAGGACCATGACATTGTACATGAGAAAAGACTTACTTTAACATGCCTTGGGCTTTAAAAAAATGTGCCATTGCTTTAAACTATGGCATTGCTATTTGTAAAATGGGAATAATAGCAATATTATTCATGGAATAGCTTTAGGAATATTATACTGACTCATAGAATAAAGTTTTGGAAGCATAAAAATGTCAATACTTGTTAAACATTAATACTAAACTTACCTAAAATGTGGCTTGCAAATATGTATGATGGAAGTGAAGAAAGGTAAGTTAATATTTCTCAGAAATCTACACACATGTGCACATACACACACACACACACACACACACACACACACACACACACAGCATTATAAGTTGTATGGCTGCAGTGGTAAAGTATTTGCCTGACATGCTGAAGTCCCTGATTTTAGTCCTCTTTACAACTAAGTAAATAAACATTAAAATAAAACATAAAATTACATTTATTAAGTTATAGCACACACATGTAAAAATGAATCATATGTATTGCATTTTCATATATATATATGTATTGGATTTCCATACAATAAACACATCCCTATAACTAATCATCCAAGTCTACAAATAGCCTATAAATGAGACCCCTCTTGTGCCAGCAGACTGGTAAGCCACAGAACACGTGGCAAAACATAGATTAATAGAAATGGGTTAATTTGAGATATAAGAGTTAGCTAGCAAGAGGCATGCCATAAACCATATGTAAATAATATTAAGCCTCTGAGTGATTATTTTATAAGCAGCTGTGGAACTGCCGGGATGGGCAGGACCAGAGACACATTCTGACTACATTTGGCACCCAGACTGGTAGCAAGAATTTCCACCAAAAACCTGAGAAAGCTTTTTTAAAAGATTCTAAAATGGATCTAAAACAAGCTTCCTAGTCCTATTTCTCAGGCAAGCTGCAGCATGCAGGCTTGAGCTACAGCATGGTGCATTCCTGCCATAGTACACAGAGGTGTCTCTAAGACATGTAGTGTACTGTATGGTGGATTTAGCCTTTACTCATGCAGAATAAAAAGGTTTGTGGGCCAGCTGCATGCTACCTGGTGGCAGCGTGGACCCCAGAGTTGGCAGGGTAAGAGTGACTCACTTGGGTACCTCCGCCATGTTGGGAAGGTGAGGTGGGCGGAATCAGCAGCCAAGGCTGTTGCTTTTCATCCTAGCAATACAGTTTAACAGTTTAAAATCTTTCTGGGTCAGAGAAGGATTATATATTCACAATAACACAGATTCAGATGGAAGAAAACTCTAAACTGTTTACAATGTATGTAAAAAAGTAATAAGCTTTGAAGAGAGAGAAAAAGGAATATATACAATTATATAAAGAAATAGTTTAAAAAATAAAGTCTTTAAAGAGACAATAAAAATAATATAAATAAAGATGGAAATCACACACAGAGTCTGGATTATATTGTCTTTAGGATTTTTAACTACAGAAAAACTTGATTGTAAAGGCTGCTGAGTTAAATATATATATTTTAAAGTTATTTTGACTTCAAAATTTATGGCTAAGGATATGTTGCTTTGGAAAGAGGTTCTGCTTTTGTTTCCACAAAAGATGAGAACCTGTGGATTGCTTCCAGGATAACATGATTTGATTAGCCAAGACCCCCTGAAAGGTCTCTGATGATACCATGGCTCAGATGATCCAATATCCAAAATCAGCTTCAAAGCAACTGGCTGAGATGATCCATCCTCACAGACTACATCCTAGATTTAAACTCTAATTCTTAATTTTCTCAGGATCTCCATAAGATTACCAGTGCCCCCAACCAGCAGGAAGTGATATGAGAAGCTACGCCCAAATTCCCCAAATATTGTTTATAAATGTCTATTTTTGTTTAAAGGTGGTTGATTATAAATATAATCTTTTTCTAAAAAGAATAGGGGGTTAGTATAGATATGATAGGATGAAAAGGTAGATTATTGAATCTACTTTTAAAGAGCAACTTGTTTGAAATGTTTTACATTGCTATGGATTTTAGTTTACTGATATAAATTTAAAGTTAATTTTGCTATACTGTATATACATTTTCACTCTTGTTTAAGGTATTATGTTTATGAAGCTCATTTAAAATTGTAATATATAATTAAAAAGTACAGATTAATAATTAGTCATCTATGATAATCAAACTTATAGTCATGTTAGTTAAGTTTTCTAGGTATACATAGTTATATTTTGATTAGGTAGGTAATCTTCAAACACTTCAAAGACCTACAGAAAATGTTGTAAGAACTTTGACTTTTCTGGACAATAAAACATGTCTGCTCCTGGCAGCACCAATTACTTCAAAGAGGATGATGGGCATCGAAGAAACTCATTATGGAATTTGCTTTCCTTATGGCAAAAGTTAACCATTTGGGTAAGAAACTGTCCTTGCCTGGACTGCTTGACAAAATGTTTTATAGACTGGATATGCAGGACCCATGGAAAAATGACCACTAAAATTTTCCAAAACAAGGCGAGATGGTCCTTCAGGTTTCTGCTTCACAGAGGAGACTGCCAGATATTCTGCAGGACACAGAGAGAAGCAACTGAGGAACTCTAGGCCTAAAGGCTGAAGATGGATGCCCCAATGTTGCAGAAAGACTTTGGTGACTGTCCAGGCAGTCAACTGTCTCTGTAATTCTAGATTTTTTTGGACGTTGCTTCTTATAATATTCTTCCTGTTTATATAGGTAATATTATAGCCTTCTGAGGTCTTTGTGTAGTTGAAGACTAGATAGTTACAATTATAATTTTCCTTGGTTATAATAAAAAGATAAATTAGACATGAAACTTTAAACTCACAAATATAGGGTACATGATAAAATACTTTCTTTAATTTTGCCAAATATAAAACTGTATTTCTTGCCTGATAACTGTTTGTTATATATAATTTTACTGTGTTAAAGCTAATACCTTCCTTTTTGATTAGATAGAAAAGGGGAAGTGCTGGGGGATGTCTTTCTGTATACTGTGAATATATGTTGTTCCCATTGGTTAATAAATAAGTGCTTTTGGCCTATGGCAAGACAGCTTAGAGGCAGGCAGGAAAGGAGAGAAACAGGAAAGAGAAAGGTGGAGTCTGGGGAAATGCCAACTTGCCACCCAAGGCACAACATGCCAGCAGACCAGTAAGCCATGGAACATGGAAAAACATAGATTAATAGAAATGGGTTAATTTAAGTTATAAGAGCTAGCTAGCAAGTGGCCTGCTGTATAACGTACTTTTTGTAAAAAATATTAAGCCTCTGAGTGATTATTTTATAAGTGGCTGTAGAACTGTGAGGACTTTTGTTTTATTTTTGCTTATAAATGTGTCACTCTGATCCTTGCCTTCATCATTTTTCTTTTCTAAGAGTTTTTTTGTATATATTCTTCAAATATGGCACTATGTAACATGAAGATATTTTTATTCAGTATATATTACATATTGAGCATGTTCTTCTCACACTTTATACCCATCTGTGGTGATATATTGTGTACTCTAAATGTAGTGATATATTGTATACCCTAGTAAATTTATCTGGGGATCAGAGGACAGAGCCAGCCACTAGATTAGACATAGAGGCCAGACAGTGGTGGCACATACCCTTAATCCTATAACTTGGGAGACAGAGATCATCTGGATCTCCGTGAGTTCAAGGTCACACTGAGAACAGAGTCAGACTGTGGTGGCACATGCCTTTAATCCCAGTACTTGAGATCTCATGCCTTTGCTTGGAAAGCACAGACGCCTTTAATCCCAGAAAGTGACATTGCTAGGTGGAGAAAGGTATATAAGGCATTAGGAGATAAGAACTAGGAGTAGTTCAATTGAGACCCTCATAGGTAAGGACTCAGAGGCTTTCAGTCTAATGATTTGTGGAAACAGGATTATCTGAGGAGTTGGTGAGGTGAGGTTGGCTGTAGCATTGTGCAGACTGGGACAAATGATACAGCTAACTCTCCCAGGGCTTGACAATTAACTCAAATTTTTTCTTTGCAGGATCCCCTAAAGATGCCTTCACCCCTAGACAGCAGGAAGTAATTTTAAGAACACAATGCCCACATTCCCAAGAGGTGAGGTAGGTGGTTTTTGGTCTTTCAATGGGTTATGGATAATTGTCATTGTTTAGAATGGTTGGTTACAAGTTTTTAATTGATAGTGGTCAGGAAAAAAAAAAAAAGCTAAACAAGGAGATTAGATTCAAGGTACTTTTTAAAAAAGAAAAAAGAAAAAAGAGGAAATAGATAAGAGGTAGATTATTGAATCTACTCTTTGAAAAAGGAGATACAGAAATAAAAGAATAAAGGGTAAATTATTGAATCTACTATGAAAAGAAAAAAAAAGAGAACATGGATATGATAAAATAAAAAGGTAGATTATTTAATCTACTCTGAAAAACGAGATATAGAAATAATAGGATAAAAGGGTAGATTATTGAATCTACTCTAAAAAAGAGGATATAGACATGATAAGATAAAATAGTAGATTATTAAATATACTTTTAAAAAGCAACTACTAGTTTTAAATATTTTATTTTGGATTGGATTTTTTGTATATTGTATGTTGATACAACATTTTGTATGTTGATACAAATTAGAAATTGATTTTGTTAGAAAATATTATACATATATTTCTAATCTTGTTCAAGGTATTTTACGTATACAGCTCATTTAACAATGTAATGCAAATTGCTAGTCCTTGAAAGTTATTACCAACTAATGAGGATAAAAGAAATGCATTAGCCATTACAATCAAACTTGTAGTCATATTAGGTATGTTTTCAAGGTCAAACAGAAATATATTTTAGATAGGTCATCTTCAAACACTTCAGAGATCTATAGTATATGGCATTTAAGATGTTATAATAACATAGTTTTTTTTCTTTTCTTATGAAATTAGGCATATCTGCTCCTGGAAGCATCAATCTACTTCAGAGAAGATGATGGGTATTGAAGAAACTCCATATGGAGTTTATTTTCTTTGTGGAAAAAGTAAGTCACTGGACAAGAAAGTGCCCTTACATCGACTGCTGACAGTGTGTTGTCCAAACGGACAAGCAGGACACAAAAGAAAGGACTGTTGAACCTTGCCAAGATAAGGTAGGAAGGCCCTGTAAGACAATCGTGCTTCACAAATGAGTCTGTCAGATATGCTAGACCTGTAGGCCACAGATGGATGTCCCAACATTGCAGAGGAACCTTAGTTGACTGTCCAGGCAGCCAGCTGTTTCTGTCATTTCTCATATTATTTTGGAAATTGCTTGTTTGCACTTCCTCCTTACTCAGTTAATATTTCCTTCTCGGGTCTCTGAGGGAGTTGAAGATTAGATATTTATAGTTATGATTTTTCTTGTTAACAAATTCATAATAGAAACTCACTAAAGAAGTGTAAAGTGTATAAGTGTGAAAGACATTTAACGATAGTTTTCAGTTTGTAATACAAGTTAGGATAGAAAGTTAATTAGGTACAACATTTTGGACTCACCAAAATAGGATAAATAATGGAAGTTTTTTGTCTGAATCTGTCAAGTGTTAGTAGACTAGTCATTGTTAATTTAACTCTTGATTGTATGTGTCTTATATAATTATTGTACTTATTGTATATAGTTTTTCTTATATTAGTTACAACCTTCTTTTATTATTTTAGACAAAAAGGGGAAATGTGGTATATTGTGTACCCTAAATGTGGTGATATATTGTGTACCCTAATACATTTATCTGAGGATCAGAGGACAGAGCCAGCCACTAAATTAGACATAGAAGCCAGACAGTTGTGGCAAACACCCTTAATCCTATCAATTGGGAAGCAGAGATCCATCTGGATCTCTGTGAGTTCAAGGTCACACTGAGAACAGAGTGAGGCAGTGGTGGCATATGCCTTTAACTCCAGCACTTGAGATCTCATGCCTTTGCTTGGAAAGCACAGATGCCTTTAATCCCAGAAAGTGACATGGCTTAGTGGAGAAAGGTATATATAGTATGAGGAGACAGGAACTAAGAGCAGTTAGTCACAACTGAGACCCTCATAGGTGAGGACTCAGAGGCTTTCAGTCTAAGGATTTATGGAAACAGGATCATCTGAGGAGTTGGTAGGGTGAGATTGGCTGTGGCTTGTTCTGTTTCTCTGATCTTTCAGTTTTTCACCCCAATATCTGGCTCTGTTTTTTTTTTTTTTTTTTTTTTTTTTAAACTAATAAGAGTTTTTAAGATTCATGTTATACCCACCCCTTTCTCCCTCCTCTCCTATTAGTCCTCTTTGTTTTCATGGCCTCTTCACTTGTATTTCATGTCAAATAAACATATAGAATTTTATTTATCTACACACCATATTTTATGTATGTATAAAAACCATAAAGAAAGGAGATATAGGCATGTGTTTTCTGAGGCAATCTGCCTTTATATTAACATGGTCTTTCCCTGTGTGTCTATCTCTTATTGCATCATCCCCCTCACTCCAGGCCAGTTTTATTCAGAAAGACACAGCTACATTGGGTTAAGGACTACCTTATTGGAGCTCACAATATTTTCCCAAATAACATCACCTGATAGACAATGAGAGTTCATCGTCTTTTTGGAGTACTCAATTTGACCCATAACATTGGTCATGATCAAGTAATTTTAAAATGTGTATGTAGACTTCCTTTGTCCCCACCAAACCTTGACCCCTAGGCCTAGGCTACAGAAAATGGGGGAAATAGCATATTGATTTGAAGATATATCATGGTATTGAGTGCTGATTTAGGATGGTCCTTTCTGACCCTCACAACCACAGACAAATAATTTGTATGATTATAATTATACTTCTTTTTACTTGGGAAGCTGACACATACATTTCAAGGTGTTTAGAAAGCTAATAAGAAAACTGAATAATGATTTTAAGACTATATTTATATCTATTTCAGTCTACATTTTATTGGGCCTTAAAAAGCCTAGATAATATTTAACAATTTATTAAAATGTTAAGTGTTTTTAAAAAATACTTATTACAATATAAGTATTTTATTAAACATAATATAATCTATAACATCATGTTCCTGAGAGGGAGACATGTAGATGCCACCTATACCTAGTTGAATGTTTTTATTTCCTACTTCCTAATCAAGCTGTTGCATGCAGTCATCAACTTTCTGTCAACCTTGTGCTCACATGCCACTCACTCCTTCCACCCCATCTGGTTGAAATTAAAATATTGACAGAAATAATTTTTTCATGGGAAGTGGAAAAGCTAATAAGGGTGTTGGAACTAGATTGGTTTATGCATGCATTGCCCCTGACAGTACTCTGACAATTTTTAGTTTGCTCTCTCAAGTCATGTAGCAATACATTGAAACAAAATAAAAGGGACTGAGCCAAGTACAAGCTTAAATTCTGCTTTTAAAAATAGTCCCCCAAAATCATCCTAGACAAAAGGAGTCTACATAGTGCCACTTCCCATGTTTTTTGGTGACTCTGACTAGAAGATGGTGCTAAGAGCAGACTTTTGTTGACTTTCACACATACATACTTACAGCAACAGCATTAAAATGTAAGAAAGATCACAATAAAAGAGTGGAGAGAAAAGCTCAAAATACATTGACTTATCCCAATTGCAAATTTCTTTTGATTTTTATACTGAAACCATCATATCCCTTACCAAAAAGATTCAGTGTCTATTAGTTCTGATTCTGAAATTCTTTTTCAGTTTGGCACAGAATATTCATCCACAGGAAATATTCTAAGCTTAAGTTTTAGATCTCCCTGGGCTACTCATTATTCTACTGGAAGACATTTGAAACCCTTTCGAGCTAATAACTATCATTACATGATTTAGATCTATTTCCCCCAAACAAAAGCAGTGCTGCTAGAGGTTAAAAGACTCATATACACTGATTACTCGCTTCACATTAAAAGCTGAACTTATATTAAAAAAAAAAATTTCAGGGAGTGGATTAGATTATGGCAGGAGTTATATTGCCGAGGAGAAAGATGGTTATTAAGAATAAACAGTGAGTGACTAGTTAAGAGAAGCTGTTTTAGTCGGGGTAACCACAAGTAAAACAGAAACACGAAAAACAGTGGGGTTTTTTTGTTGTTGTTTTTCTGGTTCTGTGTTTCTGAGGTCTACAAAGCATGCTTTATATCTCCTGATGTTGGTTCTGCCAAAATGAATCTTGTTTGTGTTTCTTTTTCTACCTATGTGTATTGTTTTCTCAATACCCACATCTCTACATTTCCCTTTCCCTTAAGACTTCATGATCATATTCATCCCACTATCTGAGATTCAGTCATTTTTGCTGTGTAAGTCTTTACATGTCTCCTCCAGTCTTCACCGCATTACATCCCAGTAAGCGATCCATGAGTACTCCTGAGTGTTCCCAGAGCTGGAAAACATAGTCCTTAGAAGGAGGAAGAGTAGTGACTGTGTCTTAGTAGTACTTTTGTTACTTGCATCAAGATCATGAGAGTTGTACTGCAGAGATGACTAAGTGATTAAAAGCAATTGCTGTTCTTCAGGAGGACTGGAGTTCATTTTGCAGGATCCACACCTGTAACTCCAGCTCCAGGGCATCTGGCATGTATTCTGAACTCTCTCGTACTCCTATATGTATATTCATATGATATACACTCAATTTTTAAGAGTCAATAAGCCCTTTTTACAGTTTAATTCACTTTTGTGGACATGATGCACAGGGCTAGCTATAGGAGCATACTACAGGCATTTTGGCAGAATTCACACAACGGTTTGCTTTTCACTCTCTACTTGTCTACTCTGTTAAACTAAACATCGCTACTCCCAAAATTGCATAGGGTTTTCCTTAATGCATTTCATGCCTTTCTTCATCTCTTGTTCTTAGCTGTGTGTCAATTTACATTACAACTTTGTTTTAGAGATACAATCTTTCTCCTCTGCCTGAGCATTTTAGGACAACTTACACTTATAGTTCTTGATTTATTGCTATGTTGATTCTGGTCTGGCTGGCTGCATCTTTGCTTCTAAGGATAAACTAGTGTATATATATATATATATATATATACATACATATATATATATATATACATACACACACATATACACACACACACACACACATATATATATATATATAATTTCACTGAATTTTAAAAGAAAGCTAACACAAATACATTTAACATTCCTGCATTTGTTATAGTTCTTAAGTTATCATATTAATTCATTAGCCTTATGATCATTTGCTGTACAGATTGTGCTGGACTCACTATTGTTGATTTAAAGGTGAGAAAGGAGAACTCAAAAATAAGTAAACACCACAGGAGACATGCTGCAGTGATTAGATATGCATAGCTCAGTGTGACAGGATGCTAGCAGAGGCAGGAAAAGTGTGATAGAAATGGGGTGAAAGATAACTGTGTTTGAGTATGGCTCAATTTTTAAATGATTATGAAATATTTTCATAAAATATTTCTTAATCATATTATTATCTCTCCCACAACTCTTCTCAAATTCTCCCCACATCCTATCACCAAAACTTCATGTAATTTTCTCTCTCAAAAAATTCTAGGGAAAATAATAAAAAGTAAAAACAAAAATGAAAATCAAAGCATAGAATCAAAAAGAACAGAAAGAAGCGATGAAGGAGGAGGAAGATGAAGAAGGAGGAGGAGAAGGAGGAGGAAGAGAGGGGAAGAGGAGGAAGAGAAGAGGAGGAGGAGGAGGAGGAGGAGGAGGAGGAGGAGGAAGAAGAAGAAGAAGAAGAAGAAGAAGAAGAAGAAGAAGAAGAAGAAGAAGAAGAAGAAGAAGAAGAAGAAGGAGAAGAAGAAGAAAAGAAGGAAGAGGAGGAGGAGAAGGAGGAGGAGATGAAGAAGAAGAAGAAGAAGAAGAAGAAGAGGAGGAGGAGGAGGAGGAGGAGGAGGAGGAGGAGGAGGAGGAGGAGAAGAAGAAGAAGAAGAAGAAGAAGAAGAAGAAGAAGAAGAAGAAGAAGAAGAAGAAGAAGAAGAAGAAGAAGAAGAAGAAGAAAACAACAAAGACAAACTGACAAAAAATGACAAAACAAATTAAAAGATGGGTTTGGCAAGCTGGCTCTAGACCAAGTGAAGAGAAGGCATATTACAAAACACGGAGTTGTACAAAGTCGGGGCTTATGAGTAAAATAAATGAAAGTGAGATTACATCAGACAGTCAGACTGCTTATCCAGAAAGAACGCTTCAGAGGTTCTGCACTTCCCAGTCCAGGAAAAAGTTCATGTACCAATTACTTTAGTTCAAATATCACCTCATTGCGCATGCCATTTTGAAGAATGAGAGGAGACCTAGTAATTGCCTCCACAAGCAGAGCAGACAATCATGTACCCTTTGTATGCCAGATCTCCTTTCCTCTTGTTGACAGGAACTTAACATTGTATGGTAGGACTTATGGGCTATATGATAAGGTGGACTTGGCATGCATGACAGTAGAATATTACACTGAAGGTTTTTACTCCCGAGCAGAGTTGTGCAAACAATAAGGATTAACATTGAGATGTGACAGAAGTGTGCTTTGCCCTACTAGAAAAATGTAAAGACCCAGAAACCAGGCAAATTTACCCAAAGTCAAACAACTTATTAATACTGGAACTGCAGTTTTTGGTCTGCAGAAAAGTACTTCTTCAGTTAGGTCACATGTCGGTCTTATCAAATAACAGTGATGCTGACATATGAGAGGAATGCCAGAGAATCTCAACACATGATAGAGAGGATAGAGTCTCTGAGAAGTACTGAAGATAATAAATGTCTAATTGCTTTTACTGTTTACCCACCCTCTGATTAGGCTTATCTTCAATTTGTACTGTTTCTGGATTCCCAATAAGGAAAACACTGAACAACCCAAAAGAACAAACTATTATGTGTGCTTGTCTAGATACCATGTGCAGTGCCCACTAGTGCCCATTCACTGGAAACCATTTGGTAATCTCTGTGAAATCAGGTTTAAGGCAAAATGAAATAGGGGAATGGGGACAGGGGGAATGCCCTGTGAGGGGTTACTGAAGAGACTGTGGGGTGCAGCCTTCTAGAATGATGTGGGTAGGATTCAAGGACGCTAAGGAAATATGAGGAATTACCTTGGATAGGGAAGCAGTAGGAGAGATAGTAACAACCCAAGTTCTACAAAAAGAAGAAAAAAAGAACAGGTATAGAACTCTGGAGGAAATTCTTGCAGATTTAAGAGAGCACTCAGGCAGAAACCATGATTGTTTTCTTGCTGAAGTATAAGAACACAGCTCTTGCTGACAGACAGGTGCCACACACCCCCAATCCAATCGCTTTCTACATTCAGCTAGCTTAGTGCCTCAGTTTTGCAAAACTCCACAGAATATGAGAGAATAAGATCATGTAAACCAGCCTCCAAAAGCACAGATTGTCTCTGGAAAGGTGAGAAGAGAGTATGCAGCATGAAGTGAATACAAATTCATTTCGCATGCCCTGGCCCAGATCTCTCAGGTTCTCCCATCACACTCTTTCTTGGATGCACAACTCTACAAACTGCTCTGATTTCAAAAAGTTTACCCAACACTACTGGGAGAATTATGTAAATATGAATAGTTTGGCTGAGCAATGACTAAGGAGAGAAAGAAACATGACCTCCATCTGCAATCAGGGGTGGGAATGGAAATGATTTCCTTTGGGAGCTCAGCTGGGCTTACTGTTAAATCATTTGTATACTGTTAAATGAGTTGCGTGCTGGTGGGGCAAAGAGGTCCTGGAACCCTGTTTGCTGGCTTTCTCCCTACCTCCATCATTGCCTACAAGAATCTGAAAGGTTGAAGAGACCGCAAAGAAGGCTCGGATTCAAGGTGATAGAACCAGGTGTAGGAAGGGAAAGCCAGAACAAAGATACTGGAAGCTAAAAAAACATGAAAGTGTTCACGGTAGAAGTTAATCTTTTATTAAAATATTCTAAAGGAATAAAATATGGGGAGAGCTCTTCTTTTGCATATTTAATCTCAGTGTGAACAGCACTCTAAGAACTTGCCATTGAATATAATTTTGTGGAGAAAAATACTGTACAGTTTGTTCCATATTTGCATATGAAACAAGTACACTTAGCAAGATTAACAAGCATTATTAAGACTTACAGTTAGGGTTTGACTAATTGATATTTACTTTTACTGTCTGAAATACAATTTTTGATACTAAACATTTTAACTCTCTGAAGAGGAAAATTCTTTATTTCCCTTTAGGTAAAATGCTGAATATGTAATTTTCTGAAAAACCTAACTTAATAAACATTTTATGAAAAGGAGTTCTAGTGTGAGTCTTGCTTGGAATGAATAAACCTAGAGTGTATATAAGGCTTCCTATTAAAATTTTAATGATTATAATCATATATTGGACATTTTAAAATAAATATTTTTTCCAGGTTTAGGATTTTCCAGACTGATCTGATACCGTCTTGTGTATAAATATATGTACTATTTTCATCTTTTTTTTCATAATGCCCTGTGTAGCACAAATTCTAATTGATCTTAATAATAAAATCCCAGAGTCAGAAATAGGGGTAAATGCTGAAATATCATGGCGACAAAGGAGAAAATCACAGCCACTGTTTACCTTGCCAACTCCTTTCAGCATAAAAAGGGGGCGAGCTCCTGTCTCCACCTGCCTTATATTCCTCTCTCTTCCCAGCCATATCACTTCCTGTTTTCTCCTCCCAAGTGTTGGGATTAAAGGTGTGTACCACCATTGCCTGACCTCAATGATTAACTAGTGGCTAGCTCTACCCTCTGTCTCCAGGAAAGCTTTATTCGTTAGACCACAAAATATCACTACATTTCCCCATTTTTTGTCAAAAATAAAAAAGAAAGTTATAACTAATATAGTAAAAACTATATACAACAACAATATACAATATATATCATCAACAAATACATCAACAATGTCTAGTCCATAAACATTTGACAAATTCAGAGAAAATACTCCATTATCTAGTCTATTTTGGTGAGTCCAAAAGGTTGTACTAATTCTATTCTAACATGCATTACCAAAACTATCTTTTAATGTCTCTCAACCATATATGCCTTACACCTCTTCAGTGAATTTCTTTTCTGAATATGGTAACCAGGAAAACTATAACTATAAAGTCTTTAACTCCATCAGAGACTTGAGAAGAAAATAATATTACCTGAGTAAGCAGGAAGTGAAGGTAAGTGACTTCCAAAAAAACGTGAGAACTAACAAAAAACAGCTAGCTGCTTAGACAGTCACCCAAGGTTTTTCTGCAATGCTGGGGCATCCATATTCAGCCTACAGCCTAGTATATTTGACAGACTTTTCTGTGAAAGAGATATTCTGAAGGACTGTCCTACCTTATCTTGGCAAAGTTCAGCATCCACTTTCTTTTCTGTCCTACATGTTCAATTTGGACAGCATACTGTCAGCAACCAAGGCAAGGGTGTTTTCTTGCCCAGTGGCTAACTTTTGCCACAAAGAAAGTAAACTTCATGTGGGGTTTCTTCTTCTCTGTAGTAGATTGGTGCTGCCAGGAGCAGATATGTCCCATTGTCATTAAAAAAAAGTATGTTATTAAAACATCTTAAATGCCATTTTCTGTAGCTCTCTGAAGTTTTTGAAGACCACATGTCTACCTAAAATATATCCCTGTTGGACCTTGAAAACCTACTTAACATGATGACAAGTTTAATTGTAATAGGTAACTAACTACTAACCTGCATTTCTTTATTATCCTAAGTAGTTTGTAATAATAGCTTTCAAGGGCTAAAAATTTGCATTAGATTTCTAAATTATATATAGGTACAATACCTTGTATAGGTACAATACCTTGAACATAAGTAAAAATGCATGTCCAATATATTCCAACAAAAATAGTCTTAAATGTATCAATATATAAAAATCCATATCAATGTAACATATTTAAAACTAGTAGTTTCTTTTTTTATTTAAAAGTAGATTCTGTAATCTATCTCTTTATCCTATTTCTATATCCCCCATGTTTCTTTCCAGAGCAGATTCAATAGTCTACCCTTATATCTTATCATATCTATATCCCCCCTTTCTTTTCAAAACAATAACCCTAAATCTAAACTCCTTTGTTCAGCTTTTTTCCTGACTATTACCAATAATAACTTGTAACCAACTACCATAAGTGATGACAAATATTATAACCCATGGAATGACCCAAAGCCTCCCTTTTGGGATCATGGGCATCGTGTTATTTAATTAACTTCCTCCTGTCTGGGGGCAATGACATCTTTATGGTACCCTGAAAAGAAAAATTTAGGTTGTCAAGTTCTGGGAAAGGTAGCTATATCATTTGTTTTCCAGCCTCTGTATAATGGGAAAGTGCAGGGCTTGTCTCAAGTCCTGGCTAGAGTAATCTGTGAGGCTGGATCATTTTAGCTAGCTACCTTGAAATTGTCCTGAGCAGTTTGTAGTTTTAAGCCGATCTTTGGGTGGTGTTTGTCAGCTTAGTGGTGTTATCATAGTCCATGTGGTGTTATTGTTGTGGGGCCCCATCATCCTTTTGGAGACTTCAAAGGTTGGTTGTGGTCATGGTTCATTGCAGAAAACTTAAAACGTTTTAAATGTCATAATGCAGCAGATCACAAAGAGGTTAAAGGATCAATATTTGTTATGTATATTCAGAGTACAAAAATCTTAATTCTTAGTTACCTGATAGACACTCAAACTAGTTCTACCCTCTGATCTCCAGGCAAGCTTTATTTGTTAGAGCACAAACAAAATATCACCACAGCCCAGTGTTATCACTTGACCATAAATTATAGTATAATTTGATTATGCCGTGTTGTAGCATCTGAATAATAATATTATTGATTTTACTGTCACATGTTATCCTAAGGACTTTCATGTGTTAGTCCATTTAAATATCTTTAAAGCATTGTAAGATTCCTGTTTGTAAATGAGGAAACTGAGATATAAGGGGCTGTAAAACCTGCTTAGGAAGTAGAGGAGTCCTGATTTAGATCTGAAACACTGAATCACAGTCTGCTGTTTTTGTTTGTTGTTTGTTTTGTGTGTGTGCTTCTTTAACCATGGTATGGCATCTTTAAGACTGAAAAGACATTCTGAAAACTAGCAGGTGGATTGACGATTGAGAACTCTGGTGTGTAGAAACTACCATGATAAAAATCTATGTTTTAACATTACTGTGTTGTTTTATGAGGCAGGTACAGGTAAATATGGTTGAAGATTTTAGTTTACTTAATATGTACCCAGCGTCTAAGGCGGTTATGAGTATAAGGAACATAATCATTATTATTACATAACAACTGTTTTCAAAGTCTCTTTAAAAGTATTTGTCCAAATGATGATTTCTGTGGATACTCAGTTTGTGAATGTGCCAAGAAATTTAAAGTTAATCTGGAGAGACAAAGTAATTTCTGGGGGAAATGTGGCTGGAAAGTCTGAAAAGAACAGTCTCCACCGTTCTCATCTCCTTCTTCCCTTCCTTACCCCTACTACCTTCTCCACACTTTCCCTCTTCACTCCACACCTCCTTCATTACTGCCTTCCACTCTTCCTCCCTCTCCCCTTCCCTCTTCCTTCTTCTCTGCTTTCCCTCCTCTCCCTTTCTCACTCCTTTCCCCTTCCTTCCTTTCTTCTCCTCTATATCCATCCCTCTCTCTCCCTCCTCATGGTCTTAGAATTATAAAGTATAATCTTCATAATTATAAAGGATGTAATTATAAAATATATAATTATACTTTATAATCATAACCCAGAACAATGTCCAGTAAGCTCTGGAAGTTGAGATCCTCTTGCCTCATCCTCCTGATGCTAGTAAGATAACTGACATGCTCTACCACATATGGTTTACCCATCTTTGTTTTCTATATTATAATTGGCCATCAGGAACTTTACAAATCAGAGTGGGTTACTTGCTATAAGAAGCACCTGCAAAAATGTAGGTATCCTAACATGCCAAAAGCTTGTCATCTCTCCTTCCTCAACTTACAGTGCAGTATAGGTTACAGAAGTTCCTAGCTTTATCAAGTTATTTAGAGAGCCAGGAAGATAGAAGCAACATCATTTTCAAGGAATGGAATTGATATTTAACCAGCAAATCAGAAAGGAGGCATGAAGCCCATCCTTTCTTCTTAACTGCTTTACCTAGGAAGCAACAAATCAACTCAACTTACACTTCACAGACCAGAAGGAGTCAAATGGATCTCTCCTGACTCAAGGGGCTAGGATGCCATGTTTTTTTTTTTTGTTTTTTGTGTTTTTTTTTTTTTTTTTTTTTTTTGAAACATGGAAAGAAGGAACATGAGGATGAACATCTCTGTCACCAGGCTGACATTAGGGACCCAAGTTTCCTTTGAGTTGTGTCTCATTCTAGGTATTCTCATGCAAAGATGAGCCAAACGTGGTTGTTTCTTTCAGTGAGATTTCAGTATTTAGTCAAAGACCTAAATATGAACAATAGTAATCATTTAACTTACCAGCAGTTTAGAGGAGTTTACTGGTGAGGCATCTGCTGACATCATGGTAACTAACTTGGTTAAGCAATGAGATGCTTGGTGTCACTTTCTCTATGTCATAAGTGAAGAGAGTAAAGCAGGAGGTATGGGGAGGTCACAAGACTGAGACACGGATCCAAGACTTGAACTCAGGTCGCCCCACTTCAGACTCCATGTCCTTTACAGTAGTTTTCCAAAGGATTTCAGCCATGCTACATGGGTGACATTCAGGGCTTGGTCATGTGGTAAAGCTACTCAGTCATAGATCTGTGGTCTTGACTGAAGAGTATGGCTTGAGTGCCCTATAAATGACAGGTATTTTTTTTTCATAATATTAGTAGGTTTTCAGGAAAAGATAATACTTCACAAAGAGGACTTTGGAAGAGATAAGCCATTTGACAAGGGATTGGGCATGGGATTAATTTGCATGGAGCCTTTCAGCTAGAGGGCTGTTTCCTTTTCCCTTCTGATAGGCCTCTGTCCCCAGTCCTCTAGCCTCAACTTCAGTCACTATGTCCTTTCCTTTCCTTTCCTCAAGTCAGTCTAGATCTGAAGAAGCTTCATAAATCTCTAGAAATAGCTTCCAATTCAAACAGGAATCAGTGGACTTGGAGTCTTCTGTCCCTTGCTCCAGCTCTTCTTTGATCCAGGAGAAGACTCTTAGCCTCTCCCTTATCTTTTGGGAGAACCAGCATGAAGCATGTGATTTCTATAGTCTGTACTAATGTTAGGGTTCTTCAGAACGTCTAGAGCTCTTTGGATCTTTATCCTTAGTGATTTTTTCAATGTTTCACTTGCTGTCTTATTTTTGGGCAACCTCATGCTGTGTGCCAGATTAGTTTCAAGATATAAATGTTTATCTTTCGTTCTCTATATGTAGGTGTTATTTCTCTGTCTGAGTTTCAATATTTTGATATAAACTGATCCTGTTATACCATTAACCTTCTCTTTACACATTTCATTGACTTTCTGTTTTGCTAACTGGGAGAATTTTTTTTCACAGTTACAATTTGGCAAGGGGATCATGGAAAATTTTAGGGTATGAAAACCTCCATAGGAAACTTGAGTGGGAGTGTGTTTTCCCAAAGTTAATAGAAGCAATTTAAAAACCAGACTGACAACAATGTTAAGAAATGACACATTTTATTGAAGAAAGTTTCTATGGTTATTTCAGTGGGAAATGAAAATTACAAATATAATGATTTAGACCTTGGGTGTAAAAAGCAAATGCTTTTCATCTAATTTCTGTACTTAAGAAACACAGCTATTTCATCTATTAAATTAAGCTAGAGCATGCTACCGTCAACCTACACACACAAAAGGAAGCCTATGAAACTTCAGTCATTTTGATCTCAGCATGGCAATACCCCCCATGTACTTTTATAATTCTCAATTAAAGTGAGTAATTTAGTGAAAGAACAAGTCCCATGAGGGACAATGCTAAGAAGGAATCATAATACCACTGAAATGTTTTGTGTGGTAATCATTGCTGATATATCAAGTACACCTGTGATCATCATACTGTTTGAATTTAGGAGCAGAAGAATTTCAAAAGACAGACTATTGTACTGCCAAATGTGTTTTTTTCTCTTCATTTTTAATTTTTTTATAATATTATCAGAAAAAATGCAATGCCAGACCTATTGGACCTATGAGTTTTTATCTTTTAATTCCATACATCCTATTTGCATTCCTACTATTTTCCTATCATTTCTTTATGATTTGCCACAAATGTCTTGTATATTCATCAGAATAATTCTGAATAATTTAAGTACATAAAGTAACATGGCTAACATCATAAAGATTGTAAATGATGAGGATGTGAACTGAACTTTTAAAAAAAGTCATTTTTTGATATGAATAGACATATTTTTATATGTTTTAATGTCACACAACTAAATATATTTAAGGGCAGAGGATCCAGTAAAAGTTACAGAGGGGATTACATGTAGCTATGAGTATGCAGAACAGTTGGTATGGCCTGCCTTTTCCTTTGGGATCACTGAAGGGAAGTGGGCTTTCTCTCTACCCTTCCCAGGAAGCCAGCTTCCCTTGCTTCCAGGTGTTGTGGATCTGAGTCAATGACAGTTAAAATCCCCAAATGCTTCTTAGAAGGTCCACTTATTACTTCCTTGATCATTACAGTGTGTTGCAAGTTGTTTTTCAGACTTTGTCTTCAAATAGAATAATACAGCTAAACTTAGACCTGAGAAATTTAACTGGAAAATACACTTTTATTTTAAAAATACAATTTTATCAAAAAACAAACAAACAAACAAAAAACCTGACAGAGTAACAAACCCAGCCAAGGACATAAAGAATGAGTCAGGTTGGGTTTCTGCATGTTCCATACCTGTCATCTTTTGTGAACCAGTTGAAGGTTGGCTTCTCAAGGCACTCATTCTTGGTGGTTAAATTATAAAAGAATATCTTCTTTTTGCCTCTAGTTAGGGCCTAAGGGTTCCTGAGGGGAGTGTGAGCTAGATTTTTGCTCTATACATTCATTCTGGATGGAAAATCTTTCTACAAAAATACTCAACCCTATTTTGAGACCCTGATTTTGTAGGATCAGTGAAGGGCATGATTGTCTGGTTCAAGGAAGGAGAACAGGTGTGTGTTTATAGAACAGATCAGTTTGTTTCAGATTGGTATTTTTCTTTGGAAGTTTCAGTGAACCAGAAGTCCCAGCACCTTCATGCTCCTGGACGTTCATTGAGGCTCCACTACATGAAGGAACATTACTGATAGAAACAGTCTAATTAGAAAATATAAGATCTGGTCCAGACAGAATGGCATTTATTTAATGATGCTCTGAGGGAGACGTGGGCAAGTACATGAAGCCTAGGAAGAGATCTAGATGAGTAACTAAGAAATTATTCATAAGAGAAATCAATTGTTGTAGGATTTTTTACTTATCAACATGGACCTTGATAACTGATAGCAAACCTCTCAAAACTGTTTTTGGACAAAGCATAATAAGGTCACAATAAATGACTCCAAGTTTCACATTTGGTACTAGGCTTGGATAACTCTTTAACTCGTTAATAATAGTTTATATTTATCTATTCTTATTTATTACTGAATCAACTTAGAGTTCCCTATTTCTGATTTACATTGACTAGATTTGCATCTGTTGCTGTCCGTTTCCTGGTTTAAAAAACTCAGAAATGGTCGTGATGAGGACCAAGGTAGAAATTGTGAAGCAAACTGCACACACACTGCAGAGAATGGGTCACTGATTCTCCACTTTTCCCCTTTAATTCTGGATTCATATTCCTTGGGCCTTGTTCTCCAAACAGTCCAACAAATCCCCGCCGTGGTTATTTCTGGTAACCAGCGAGCTTATGAAAACTTCATGCTGTTTACGATGCTGAGAGAGATAACTAGAGCCCAAATCTTTCTGTTATTGGCTTTAAACTACTTGACATTTGGAGAGACTTTTCCATAACACTCTCCTTCAAAGCTCAGAAATGAAACAATTAAGCTGTTGGTTTGTGTACAACTTCAAGAAATTAATTTCAGTTAAAAAATCAAATAAATATAAAAGGCAGCTGCTTGGAGTTTTCAGTCATTGACTGGGTGGTTATGTATAGAAATATGTGGGTGGAAAGTGAAGGAAGGAATAGATTACACAGGCTAGGACAAAGAATAAGAACATTAAAATTTTTCCATTCATTATTCTCTGGCATCAATACTGTATGCAGATGAAAAGGCCAAAATAAGCATGAATTTTGTTTTAATTAACTCCCTAAGACTTGTCTACCATTTAGGTGACCCCTCCCACCTTCATCTCTTATTTTGTTCCTTTTAGGGCCATAAATATTATTAATCCACAGAGATTTCTTTCTGCTCCCTTTAGTTAATTAAAGACACTCTAGAATTTATCTTTTGCTACCACCAGGAGGGCACAAAAAGTGAAATATTATAATGCTAGATAGTTCATTCATTAGCATAAAATAATCAATGGGATTGTATACCCTATTTTCAATTGCACCTGCCTGATTTTTTTCTTCGAGGACCGATATAGCCAACCAAAGAAACTCGAGAGTGTAAGAAGGGATGATGGAAGAGTATAAACTTAGGGAGTCAGGCCAAAATGAATACGCAGATCAGCATTTCCAGAGACAGTTTAACTTGACTCCAACACTGAAACAAGCTGTAATCATTCCTGCCTGGATATTGCAGTGTCCCCTCATCTGTTTCAAACTGTGCTGCTCAGCAGGAAGAAGGGGGCAGGAGAGCAGCTGTCAAGAAAGGAGAAAAAAGCTCAAAAGTGGTGTCCTTATATTTTACTTATTTTATATTAATGGTTTTATTACAAAAAGAAACTATGATGTAAACTTCATGTATCATTCACTTACAAGATTTTATACCAAACCAAGCAGAACCCAAGACTAGACAGCTTCACTATTTATATTCCTCCAAGGAAGTCTCATCCTGCCCTCTTTTTCCACCCTCAGTGTTTTTCTTCCTTCAGGGAGAGATTCTATATCAGTGTTTCATTTCTCCTCTGGGTGGACTTAAAGGCCAGACACATTGATTATTAATCATTATATTGGGGTTTCTCTCCTGCTTGACCAATGACACAATCTGCCAAGCGTGATAGGTGTACTGTAACTGACATCTGTACTGAAAAAAAATCACATTATGGAATATATATCTGCACTAATAAAAAAAGCCATTTTTCAAACTCTCCTTTTGTAAGTCTTTCTAAAGAGACCACTGTGCCACAAATGCATAGGCGCAGAGCCATAAATCCAGAGATGGATCTGAAAGCCCAATTTGGAACATTCTTTACTTAGACTCTGGAGACACTGAAGGCTTAACCAGAGTCACTTAACTGTTTTCTCTGGATTGTGCCGCCTAGGAATACCAGGGAGAAGACTTGAAACATGAGATTTCCTGACCCTGCTGACTGGTCATCATCTTTTCCTTCATTTCACTTGGGTGTACACTTTGATTTTTTAGACTCAAAAAATTATTAATTAATATCTCACATTTTCTGGATTTATGGTGTCATGCTATATCTCAGGTGTGGTGGTGAACATCTCCTAACTTTTTTCCCCTGCAATATAGATTGAATTCCCAGGAGAGCAGAGAAGTGGGAATGCATTATGATGATTATGAGCCTGGATTTTCGTCAGGCTGACAAGTCTGAATTCTGGCCCTCTGAGCCTAAATGTGTTACATTGGGTACATTATTTGACCTATTAGAACTTCAATTTGGAAACTATGAGCTGAGGATACTAACACTACAAAACTACCTCTTAGGACCTATTCACTGTTCTCACCCTTTCTTACAACAGGTCTTTCATAAATGGAGTTATTGTTACCCTTCTTATGGCAGTGATCAATGGAAGAGACTTCGGAGAGTGAACAGGTCCTGTATGTGCTTTCTAAAAATAATTACACAAAACAGCAGATATAAACCAGTAATTTTGGGAGTTCATTGAGGATGATAGTTAGACTGATTGTTATAGATGGTTGATAATTTAAGAATTAATATTAGGTGTTGAATTAGACATTTATAAGCAATGTTGAAAATAACATAGAGATCACAGTAAGCACATGTATTATGTATAGTATATGAAACGTGCCCACAGTAGGTACATGTATTATGTATAGAGTATGAAATGTGCCCTCATCGTAATGTGTTGAATGCTTCATCCACAGCTGGTGGCACTATATTGCAGTGTTTAAAACTTTGGGAGGAACTGAGTGGAAGAAGTGAGTCACCAGAGGTGTGTCTCTGAAGGTTATACCTGATTCAAATCCCCTTCCTCACTGGTTGCTTTCTGACTGACAAAGTGGGGGAAGGACCTCTGTCCTAGCTCTTGGGGCAAGGGACCAAGGTCTGAACCTTCAGAAATTGTGAGTCTGAATAAATCCTTTCTCCTTTCAATTATTTCTCTCATGGACTTTTGACACAATTACACAAAAGCCCAACACAAAAATGAGGGTGTGTTAGTTCTGGCTTGTTTTCTTTTATCAACCTCTTTCCAGGACTAAGATTATTGCTTTAATGTTGTATACTTGTGTATATGCTTACATACATATGTACACACGTCCCTCCTTGAGTTCTGCAATTTCTGACTGTAAAGGACAATATGGATTTATGCCTGGTGACCCTGAGCAAGTTTTCTTTCTTTGCTGGAAAATTATGGGGACCAACAACTTGATTTATTCTGTTAGTTTTGAACTGTGCTTCCAGGAAGTAAATTGGCTCATGGTAATCACAGTGCTCATTTCTATTAAATGATCATCAATCGAGTTATTTGCCCTTTTGCATATAATTTATTATGGCTTGCTTTTCTCTTTCAATTAAAATATGGAGCTATGTAATTTCCCTTGTTTTAAATGGGTAAATATGAGGGAATTATAATTCTAAAATTATTGTGTTAAGAATTTAACAATTTAAATAATACTTGTATTTCTTTATACTTTATTAATGCTACATATTAAGAAAAATTTATGTTATTGAAAACAATTATTTCCTTATGCAAAATCTACCTCAGAAAGAAGGAAAGCTGTAACATGAGAAAACACATTTTGCCTAATGATTTTCTTTCAGAAAAAATATTGCTATCATGATCCTTTTTAATTAAATAAGAATTTAGCACATTTGCATGCATGTTCTTAATGTCAGACTCTTTGGTTATCACACTTACACCTCTGTTATTAATGCTAGCCATGGTTTGCAGATGAGGAAAAGCTAGTTATCAATGAATAATTCAGATTCCATAACTGTCAGACCTCATTATTTTAAATAAGGCCTAGTAGTTCCACTTGTAACCAGCTAATTGCCTCGTTTAAACTTAAACTCTTAGACTATTTCACATAATTCTCAATTTCTAAAAACTTTAAATATATTTAAGATTGCTGTAATACATAGAACAATTTGCTTTAAATCAATCCAGAAGAATAAAAGTCGCTCTGCTTATGATCTGTCTTCAAATAAGAATTGAAATTTAATTTAATTCACAGTCATGCAATGCTTATTAAATGCAGAATGACAAAATGTTTTTAATTTATGAAAAAAATAAAAGAGAAGCTTGAATAATCCATTTTAAAAATTGATTTCTTTCATTTAAATATATTAATGAATTGGGTTTCCAAAAGCAGAGTGAATGTGATGGGCAGGGACAGCAGAGTTTCATGTTTCTGTTTCCTAAAGTCCAGGCAATGTTTAAGAGCAAAGCTACTGTAAATTTACTGATGGTGTGAAAATATCCACAAAATAAATTTTGTGGCCATAAGAGTGCTCTGCTCAGATCTTTCTTTGGGAGCTGCCCCTGTAAGAGACATAGCTGAGACATAGTTCCCACGACCAGACATTCAGGCCTGCCACAGTCCTCGGAGGCTACTCCTGACACACAGGACTCCTGAGATGCAGGTCCAGTGTGCAAAACTTTAGCATCTTTTTCCTGCAGAGAGGTGCTTTGTCTGCCCAACCAGCCTTCCTTTTCTGAGTCTTCCTTGGTGTCAGCTCCGCAGTATGGCTTGACGGTTGCCATCGCCACAGCCTGTTTTGTCTCTGCTTTATTATTTATATGTGCATTTTTCTCAGTACATTTCTCACGCATCTAATTCTGTCATTTTATTTTTCATAAGGGGTCTGGATCATTCCTGCAAAGCGATTAAATTTTTCTAGTCTAATTAAATAATCCTATTCACAAATCCCAGCTCTTTGTTTGGCTCAGGTCCTCTTCAGATATAGTAAGCTTTGAAAGGATATGTCTTCCAATAATAAATATGCCCTTCATGTAATAGCTGAGACCAGTTGTAAATTCATATTTCATGGCTGGATTCAGACTACAAATACTACTGTTTGTGGTCCTTCTTCAGTTCATACATACATACATACATACATACATGCATACATACATACATACATACATACATACATACGTATTTTCCTGTTTCCCAAGTTTTCTGCAGGCTCTCCCAACATGAACAGTAACAGCTGAGCATGGATATAGCTTTGTTTTTACTACTAGGACTCACACCCAGGGCCTCAGGCATGCTACTCGGGTGCTCCACCACTGAGCGATAGTCCTGCCATTTCGTGTTTATTTTATCTCAAATTCTGATTCGACTATCCTTTTAGAAAGGTCACTGACCTTTGAAAACATAGTCTGTTTCACTTCTATAAAACATTTGCCTTTTATATAGCATTTGCCTTCCTTTCAAATATTTTGATTTAAAGTAACCTGGTTTCTTAACATCTAAAGTGGATATGATATAACTGAGGTAAATATTTGCACAATTAAAAAGTATAGACGGGTGAGAGAAATGACTCAGTGGTATAGAGCACAGACTGTTCTTAAAGAGGACCCAGGTTCAATTCCCAGCTCATAATAATCTCTAACTCCAGTTCCAGAGGTCTGATATCCTCTTCTGGCCTCTGTGGGCACCAGAAATCACAAACATCTGTGCAAGCAAAACTCTGTGCATGTAAATTACTGTTTTGGTACAGACATTCACTCCCTCTGGCTCCTAACAAGCTTTTAGCTCTTTCTTCCATGATAATCCATGAGTTTCAGGGAGCAGAGGGTGTGATATTGATATCCCTTTTAGGAATGAGCACTCAGCCTCTCATTATTGTTAGGTGCCCAGACATGTGTAAGATCAAATAAACCAAATTACCATCCTGTATGGTAGAAGGAATCAGAAAAGAATTGCCTATCACCAGAAACTATCAGCAGTTGTTGGTTACTGGGAGAGAAAGAGCCACTTTTCTTCAAGGATATGGTCCCTAAAGGCTATGAACACTGCACTAGAGTTTCGAACACCCATGCACATATAGGTAGAACTAAATGAACTCAGTGTTACTAATTTAAAAGAGAGCATGTGAAAGAAAAGTTAAGAGGAGAAATGGGTGGCAGATTGAATAAAAAATATTACATGTATGCATCAGTATTAAATATTTAATAAAAATTGAAAAAGAACTATGCCATTTTATTCTATTTTTCCAACAATTTATAAAGAAAACAAATAATTCTTTTGGAAACCACCTTTTGTAGGTTTACACATGTCTTAGGTCCATTAACATGTGCATCCTTCATCCTTTGAAGTTTCTTGTGCAACTTGAAAGGTGGGGAATGGGAAGGTGTGGGAAATTAAACAGGGACTTGGAAATAAATTTTAAAAATTCAGCTACATTTAAAAGATACTTTAAAGTTTTAATACTAAGAAATCAGAAGCATTGTACTGTCTTATTTTTGAATTAGACATTGCGGTCTCACCTGTTTTCATAGTTCAGCCTTAGGACCATTTTCACTCCAACTCTGAGGTTTTACATTAGTCACAGATGGTGTCTGCATCTCTGTTTCTTCAGTCAGGGACCAGGAATTCAGATGGGGGACAGGCTAGAGGCATACAAATCCCAAAGCTACTTATGCCCCCTGGACCTCGGGTTTTAGTAACTTTAGTTCTTGCTTACTTTCTTTAAAGGAAGTGAGACATCCCCTTTGTATTTAGAAAGAGTTGTACTTTGTTTACTATTTTTATATAAATCCATATTAGCTGGAAACAGGTAGCACACTGATTGCCCAGATTAATCATTTTGGGGGAAGAAGTGACAAATCAATTTGTTTCCTTTTTCTTCTTAGTCATACAATATATGTATATATACACACACATAAACATTCGTGTGTGTGTGTGTGTGTGTGTGTGTGTGTGTGTGTGTGTAGACCAAATCAACATTGTTAGTTCTTTCCTAAATTTTGAGAGAATGGAACTGATTGCTTTAAAACAAAAAACTTCAGCAGTATTTACCCTTTCTTACTCACAAGTGCCTGTCCCTTTCACTGCTCTTCTGAATAGGCTACCATGGAAAAAATTAAGTAAGTGTATTTTCATCAATTCGTATAAACCAGCAGGTTACCCCAGCCCCAGAAAACAGCAAAGATGAGACACAGACACACACAATTAATGTCAGTTACACAGCATGTGATTTCCTTCTGTTACGATAAGAATGCTTAGGCACTGAAGGGTTTACCATCTGTAAAGCACATGTCAGTTTAATTGTCTCAGATCCAACTCTGTTTGTAAACATTGTGGCCTAAGGGAAACTCACCCCAGCCTTGGAAGTCACACACATGACTGCACTCAGGTACTGCGATGAACGAACACATTGCTTGTCTATCTTCAATCTGAGGCACCAGCTTAACTCCTTTTCTGACCTGGGACTTTAATCAAGATAACCATTACGTTAACTGCCTGGATTCTATCAAAAAGTTCTTGATCATGAACTTCTGCATTTGGCACATTTGGATTATCACATAAACAAAACCTAACATTTGTAGGAGTTATCCTCAGAGTTCATTTCCTCTCCATGGTTGTTTAGAAGTTTGTTGTAAAATTAGCAAGTTCTTATTTCAAGCATCAATGCAATTAATTTTGTTGTAATATAATGAAGATAAAATGTTTCCATTTCCCCCTTCTGCTTTGTTTCTAAATATTCCATTAAGTTTGATTTTTAAATTCATATTGTAGCTCAATTGGTAGAAATGGGAGATTTAGATTTGTAGCTTTAAGAAGGGAAGAAATGGAATCATTAAGCAAGTATCATTAAGTAAGCAACATTTTGGGTTGTATGATACATTTTTGAGTATTGTTAAGGATAGAGGAGATGATAACCTAGGACAGGTTTAAGAGGATTAAATGGTCTCTGGACACATAAATCAGATTCAAGTCACAGATTTCTTTGAAGTCATTGGAGCCTGGTTGCAATGAGAATCCAGATGAGTAACTTGTTTTCTGCTACATGGAAAAATTGGAACACTCACAGACACAAAAACAGAGGATTTTATAGAATGACTTGTTAGGGTCACTACTGGCACCTGTTCTGGCAAGGACAAATCCTTTTCTATTTTAATAGTGTGACTATTGGAAAGTTCCAAGAAGAAAGTAACTATAGTTTCCTAAAGATTGAGTCAGGCTGTAAGGTGTACTGTGTAATTCTAACATATGGTACAGACGGACTGCAAGCTGCACCTGAAAAAGTTGACTGTTTCTAGCATTTGGTGTTTATATTGTGATTTTAAAATAGCTATCCCATAGCCAGAGGGGGTGTGTGTGTGTGTGTGTGTGTGTGTGTGTGTGTGTGTGTGTGTTTTATTTTTGGAGACACACAATAAAAGGAGACGACTTGGCTTTAGAAAATGTAAGAATCTCCCCATGCTACAGTTGTTAGTTCTGACACTTAAAGCTTCCTCAGTCAATGTGAGGACCAGAGGTCTTATGGGAAGATATCATACTCTAAAATTGAGGCTCTCTACTTTAACTTCAATAGAATTATGCTTATTTTATCTCTAAAACTTAGCATCAATAACATTGAATTCAAAAGGCCATGTTAGTAGCAGGTGACTGCAACAGGGGAAATCTTTGACAGTCAGACACACCCAATATTTCTGAATTTTATTGTTTTGATATTATAGGCTCTGTATAAAATCCTGAAAAAAAATGCCCACTGTCCATTGGAAACAGATTTTAAATCTTTTACACTGAAATTAATATAATAAAATAATCAGTAAGCAATTATGCATACCCACAAGCAAATCTCAAAACCCAAGACCTGACATTGAGTAATGGTATATTTCACAGGAAGGCACACACTGCATCCAAACACAGCTGTCCATTGCACAGTGCAGCCTATCCACACACATGGTCCCTTGAAGCAGCTATCTAAATTTATCAGCTCTTTTGTATTATTGTATCATTGAACAATAAGTGTTTTATCCCAAGGAATTTATGAATAATGAATTTGTTTGACACTGACATTCCAATAGGTTTCTAGTGCCTGTATTCCCTCTAAATTTAAGCATTTCCTTTCATTCTGTAGTTGATTATTCAACCACATGAATAGCTTCATTTCATTGTGTCCATGAGGTCATATAAAGCACTTTTGTAAAGATCTCAGGTGAGCCTACTTCTAGTTGTTGCATAGACTGAGAGTCTTAAGTTTGGGTTAATACTATTTTTTTTTTCATCTAAAGTTTTTTCAAACAATATATTTTGATCACATTTCTAAATGTGATAAATTTCAACTTATAAAATCAGTTAAAGAGAATGATATGTGCCTCTACCTGTGTTTCTCCACAGGATTACAACCCATGACTCATCTTGCTTCAAGAGCTCATACTTGCTACCCTGGTATCATCACTGTATTATTTTCAAACAAATCCTGAACATTTTAGCATCTGTGCATTGGTTGGTATACAAATTTTCTTTATGTTTCATACATTTTTTAAACTTTTTTGTTCAATCTGAGTCAAATAAAGTTCCAAATATTGTATTTGGTTCACACATTGTTTTAAAAAATATTTATTCAAATAAATTCTTTTTATTATGTTGAATTCACTTTGTCACAGACACTGGCCTGGAACACAGGATCCTTACACTTTCAGGTATTTGGATGTTGTGATTATAGGGATGCACTGCCATGCATAGATCACAGATTTCTTAAAAAACTTCAGAGTAATAGCTCCTAGTCTTCTTTTTAATTGCAATTTATTTAAGGAAAAAATAAGATTTTGCAGCATATGGAATTTTGCTGATTGGATCTTACTAGCATTGTTTAATATGAATCTTTTCCCTAATTTGAATTGTCTTTGGTCTGATCTTCTTCAAGGAGGCTAAGAACATTATGCAGTGTGTTGTTCTATTGCATTATTCCAGGGAGACCATTTATCTGATTCTTTTTCCTGTCTTTCTGTGATAGTGAGATTGCTCTGGGCTTTGATATTATTCTGATCTATCTGGTGTAAATGTTCCTGGTCAGCTTTTTAATCAATAGTTTTTGTAGTGATTGTTGATTGTTGCCTAGTTGCAATAGTTCATTAAGAGATTGTACTTACTTTTGTTCTTCAGAATTTTTTAACAAGAGAAAAGCTGTATTTCAGCACATGAAATTTGCTAATTGAAGAAACCCAGGTGCTTTGGGTAGGAGATGACATTTTGTAACATTTACCTTCTTGAAATAAAGAAAAATAAACTGGCCGGGCGGTGGTGGCGCACGCCTTTAATCCCAGCACTTGGGAGGCAGAGCCAGGTGGATCTCTGTGAGTTCGAGGCCAGCCTGGACTACCAAGTGAGTTTCAGGAGAGGCGCAAAGCTACACAGAGAAACCCTGTCTCGAAAAACCAAAAAAAAAAAAAAAAAAAGAAAAATAAACTGTTTTGTGGTTATTACAATTTTAATAGTCAGTAATGTTAAAACTATTTTTTCATGTAACTGACCATTGAGTTGATAAAATGTAATTAAAAATTTATAAAATTTCTATGACATGGCTCTTGCTACCATGTAGGCAATGGTTTACTTTTGTAACTTCTATTGTAAGACTTGATCCATTAAAAGATTGGTGTAGTCAGCATATTTTACCATCTGTCATGTTTCCTTCCCACAGCAGTTCTAACCCAGAAATAAGAATAACTTTTTTGTGTGTTATGCTGATGTGGAATTTAGGCTTCAGAAAGCAGAGAATACCATCCATTATTTGTTGGGTTGATGGCAGACCTGTTACCTGGTTATCAGTTTGTGACTCTAAGTTTCATGTTCTCTTTTGTCTTGCAATTCTTCAGCTATCTTTATGAAAATTGGTAAGCAAAATGGCCAAGTGTAACATACTAATAATACGTCAGGTTTATTACCAAAATACAATGAGTGGTTGTTGATGTAAGTAATTACTTTCATTTTAAGGGATCTGACATGGATAAGGACACTTCTGAAACTTTTCAAATCTTTTTCCTACATAAATGCTCTTTTGGTATTGCTTTGGATGGGTCCAGTTAGGTAGCTACTGTGTCTAGTGAAGGTTATAGCTTCTCCTCCATCACCACAGTGAACCAGGTTTCACTTGAAGTGCAGCAAGGAAGATGTGAATCTCAGGATCTAACATAAGGCCATAAGTGTTCCAGCAAAAGCTCCCAGTTTGTTGCTAAACCTGGAGGGTTCTGAAGCACATTTCAAATCTAGCAGAAACAACGGAGCTGACTTCCACAGTAGGACTACTATAATAGCTGTGACATCAAGTAAAGGACCGGTTCCTACTAATAAATGAACCTATCAAACACGGGATACTTTCATCAATGATGAGTGCAATACCTACAAAGAAAAAAAATCCAGGAGGAAACTTTAGTTTTTATTTAGAAACAAAACAAAACTAATAACAGACATTAAGTGATACTATAAAACAAAATTGAAAGAAAAATGATGGATGTGCTATAAGTACAAACAGTAAATTAGTTTGAATTTTAATGTGAAACATGTTCTGTTTAATGTCTTCATTAGCATATGAAGATTTTTTTTTGTCTTGGAGATGGTCTGAAGGAAATTGGAAAAACATCTATGAGAGAGATCCCATAGAATCTTCGTTACCTGCATGACCTTTGAATTGTATGCCAGCACAATTTGAACAGTATGTAAAGCTCAAGACTCTCCCCTAGGTTATACATTTCGAAAAGTTTTGAAGAAATCATGGATTTGTGTCGTCAGGCATATTTCCTATATTTAATAACATTCTATTGCATTTACTGAACATCTTAGACTAGCATATATCCCCCTCAAGATACATTCCTTAGACATTTCATTTCTGCTTCTTGGATAAAGAAGCCAAAGTGCAGTCAGGCTAAGGACCTTATTCACTCAGCTGTGAGCAGTGATGGGTCTTTCTGGTCTAATATTAAGGGTTTTCTTTAGTTTTTAATTTCATGAGGCTAATGTTACATGCACGCAAGGAGTGCTATAATTTCACTGAGAACTTTGTGTTCATGTGAAGACTGGTACAAATAATATATTTGCTGAGTTATATTAACCATAATTTTAAGTGGGGCTAGAACCCATAGAGCCATCAATGAAGCTAAATGCAATGTACCAGTCCCCACAAAAGTATAGTGAACACACAAGTGACAAGCAGTCTCTCTGAACTTCGCAGTAGCTACTTGGTGTTACAGAGTTTAATTATCTCCCTGGAAACAACCAAAAGGATACATAAATAAAAAAGTAACTTGAAATGGCCCTGTCAATCTATTAAAAAAGAATTTTGTGATATAAGCATAATTTTGAATATCATCTTATTGGGAAGATGGCTATACATTTATGCCAGTTATTTTTTAACATATTTATTTTAGTTCTTTGAGACTGTTATGCAATTTGCTTTATTCATATTCATTATCCCTCCCCCTACTCCTACTCCAGATCTACCCCCTCCTTCTTTCTCCAACCAACATTGTGGCCCTTTTTTCTTCCTTTCTTTCCTTCTCTTTCTTGTGGTGATATTTTTTTTGTGCAACCCAATAAAGTTTATCTGAGGATCAGAGGAAAAAGCCAGCCACTATATTAAACATAGAAGTCAGGCAATGGTAGCACATGCCTTTAATCCTATCACTTGCCAGGCAAGGATCTGTCTGGGATTTGTCTGGATCTGTGAGTTCAAGGCCACACTGGGAATAGAGCCAGGCATGATGGCACACACCTTAAATTCCAACACTAGTTAACCATGGAGGTCAGGAGATCTGTACAGACAGATAGGAAGTGACAGAGCTGGGCAGGAAGAGGAAGTGATGTAGCTGGACAGAGAGCAAATGAGATAGCAGAACAGATAGGCATATAGGCATGGGTAGACAGGAAGTAGGTCTCTTTGGAAGCTGTGGAGTTGGTGAGGTGAGCGTAGCTGTGGCATTTCCTATTCCTCTGATCTCTCAAGATTTAACCCCTATATGTGGCTCTGGGTTTTTATTTAACAAGACCTTTTAATATTCATGTTAAAATGTTAAACACTCTCTCTCTCTCTCTCTCTCTCTCTCTCTCTCTCTCTCTCTCTCTCTCTCTCTCTTCCTTATCAAGGCTAATTTATGCTGCCCGAACATACATTCCTAGAAATGTGACTTTCTACTAGAGTATGGTCAATATATCAGGGACTACACTCTTAGAGAAAACTGACTATTCTTTTCCTAGAAGCTAACAGTTGCTTATAGTTTCTTGGCTCTGAGGGTAGAATTGTGTGTCCAACTCCCCTCTCTACACTGAGTTTATCTAGCTTAGTCTTGCAATGGTCTCTTGCATGCTGTCACAATTACTGTGAGTCCATATGTGCAATTGCCCTACTATGACCAGAAGATACTATTTCCTGGCAGTCACCCATTTCCTTTGGCTCATACACTCTTTCTGTCCACTCTTTTACAACAATCCCCATGTCTTTGCAGTAAGGGATGTTTTAGAATATTATTTTGAGGTGTATTACTTTTGTTTTTGTTGCATTTGTTTAACTCTGTGAAGCTGTGTTACTGTGTTTGTCCAAAATACCTGATGGTCTAATAAAGAACTGAACAGCCAGTAGCAAGGCAGGAGAAAAGATAGGTGGGGTTGGCAGGCAGAAAGAGTATAGAAGAAGAAAAGAAATGGAAGAATGAAAAGAGGAAGTAGCTAGAGAAGGAGTAGGACTCCAAGGGACAGCCACCCAGCTACATAGCAAGTCATGGAGTAAGAGTAAGATTTACAGAAGTAAGAGAACAGGAAAATCCCAGAGGCAAAAGATAGACAGGGTAATTTAAGAAAAGTTGGCAAGAAACAAGCCAAGCTAAGGCCAGGCATTCATAATTAGAATAAGCCTATTGTGTGATTTATCTGGCAGCTGGATTGCAGGCCCCTCAAAAGAATAACCCCCCAACAACAAAGGGTAAATATTTATGTTATACTTAGTGATGAACATTTGGAAGTCTCTAATTCTCTTCACCTTGGCCACTTGGGGGTCTCTGTTGATTTTCATCTTCTTTAAACAGAAGTTTCTCTGACAAGGACTGTAAGATGGCATATCTATAGATATATATCATTAAGATTTGGTTTAATGTACTGTTGATTCATCAGAACAACAGTGGTAGTTTCTCATTTAGCGTCTATGATTTTTCTAAACATAGGTTCTTAGCTTGGTAATGGTGCCAGGCAGGGGTTTCATCTTGTGGATTGGTCCTAAGTACAGTCAGAAAGTAATTGGTTAATTCTATAATATTCATTGCACTGTTTGACCAGTGGATACATCCTTTCTGGCCAGTCATTATTGTAGATACAGAGTTCACAGGTAGGTGATAATTACTTTCTCTTTCAGCACACATAGCACCATTCAGAGCTGTGAAAGCTAGCCAGTAGGGATAAATATTTCAGGGTAGTATCAGCTTGATCTATGATTGTTCTATGACTCAAGCTTGTGATATCCACAGCAATAGGGCATTATAGTGAAGTCTTGAAGACTCACCAAGAACACTTACAGTAGCCTATAGTGTTATAAGTAAAACTATAAGGGGAAAATAGAGTGTACTGTGGTGGTAATCTAATTGTACTGAAATATTATTTTGATTGTATGTTAATAAATAAAGTTGTCTGGGGGTCAGAGCTATTAGAGCCATAGCAAGAGTGTGGCGGTGGTGGCACACGCCTTTAATCCCATAAGATCTCTGTGTGTTCAGGGTCAGAGCTATTAGAGCCATAGCAAGAGTGTGGCGGTGGTGGCACATGCCTTTAATCCCATAAGATCTCTGTGTGTTCAGGGATACAGTCAGCATTGGAGACATATGCCTTTAAGACCTAGGGGGCTGTACATTCAGACAGTGACGAGGCAGTCATGTGTTTGGGTTTACAACCAATGAGAAGGCAGAACGACATACTATAAAAAAACGAACCGACAGGAAGTAGGTCTCTTTTCGCGAAGCTGGGACAGCAGGAGGAAGGGTGAGATTTTAGCTCTGAGCTCTGACCTCTCGGCTTTCTCTTTTACATTGTTTCTGTGTTTCTTATTTAATAAGACGGTTGGTTACATCTATAGTGTACTACTGAAGAGGTTTGTAAGAAACCACCTCATGTGTACATGCTTTATGATTAATACAGTACACTTCTGAGGAGTCACATGCTTTGGGACCCAGCCTTCTCAAGCATTCTGAAATAGCCTATGGAGAAGTCTGTACAAGGAAGGGTTTCCATGTCTTCTCCATAATGCAGAAGAATTGAGTCTATATCTTCAGGCACAACTAATAATTCTCCTCTATGCTAGCATTATTATCCCTCTAAAAGTATTTTTATTGTCCTAGTAATCTCATTGACTATCATGGAGATAGAAAATTTTGCAATATTGATATTTTCTTCAAGCAGGAGGAGTAAGTAACTTGGATAAATCAAAAATATCCATTGTTCCAGAATTTTATTTTTATGAAATTAAAAAATATATTGTGTGTTCTGACAAATTTTGAAATTCACATAATTGTACTTTATATTCTGTCTAGTAAACACACAGAGAATAACTAGAAAGGTTCGGGAATTACTATATGCACTAGGGTCAAATGCTTTCTTTGTCTACTTTTTTAAAATTCAATTTATGTTTCAAGCCTGCCTTAGTTTATTTTTAAATTTCACTACCTATTCATGCTTATGGTTTTAGACTTCAAGCAACTTCATTAAAAAGTAACAGAACTGAAAATAGAGTAAAAGAGAGATAACCTGCAAGATTCTACTTGATATACATAAGAATAAGAAATGAGAAAGGTGATACTATGCTCAAGTTTAGACTCATTTCTTCAGACTTTGACTAGTTAGGTATGGCCATGCCTAATATATAGGTGGAATTATGTTTTCCTTATTGTTTGAATTCAATATTTAACACAGTGAAGTTAAAAACCACACTATTCAAGCTGGGCGGTGGTAGTGCACTCCTTTAATCCCAGCACTCAGGAGGCAGAGCCAGGCAGATCTCTGTGAGTTCGAGGCCAGTCTGGTCTACAGAGCGAGATCCAGGACAGGCACCAGAACTACACAGAGAAGCCTGTCTCACTCCCCTCGCAAAAAACCCACTACTCAAAATTCATTGAAACTAATTTTGGCATTATGTAAAAAAAAATGGATAAAAGCTGTGAATTGAAACCTTTATGGAGAAAGTTTTAGCAACTTGTATTTTATGCTTACCTTTTCCATTGTTATTCTCCCCTACAGTAGACATTTCATCACTTTACTGCACAAAATTCCTCATATCTTTGTTAGTTTCATTTTGTACTTTTAGTATTCATGAGACTCCAGTTCAAAAATGCAAACAAGGATGACACAGTTAAAAATAAGATGAGCTCCTGAAGGGGATGAGGCATTGAAGATATAATTCAAAATTATGCCAGCAGCATTTCATGCTTGTGAGAACACAATCGTCAGTGCTGTAAAACTATGCATATTGTTTCATAAGCCATTATCAACAAATAATATTTACTGAGAAGCCCTTCAGAAAATGAAACTCTGTTAACTGAAAGCATAATATATTTCCAATGGTTGGTTTCCATATGGGGGCATTTTCCAGCTAAATGGTTAGAGAGCTCTTAAATATATTTGCATTAATGTCATCATTATTTACCTAAAAATTTAGTAGGAAAGCTGAACATCCCTTGAAAAGGAGTAATCTTATGTTTGAAGAGTAGCATTTTTTTCCCCAACTAGATTAACAGAGTTTACTTAACTGTGGCTTTTCCCTGAGGAACTAGTTTACAAATAAAGATAACATGAACCCTACATGCTCACCCTCACAATTCTTTATGATGTCTAGCAATGAAGCATTAGATAGGAGTAGCTAAACAGAATTTAAAACATTATTGAAAAATTCCCATGTAGAGAATACAAGAAGTGTCAATGGTAATTCATAGACCTACAAAATTAGGCTACAGGCCCAACTTACAGAGTCCCAACTTTACTCGAACTGGGGATCAAATTCTTCCAACTGAAGTCACACTTTTGAGTGACATTCTTACCCATTGATTTCACTGAGATTAGGATTCTACATCTGTCGAAAATGTGTGGTTAAGCAACAAGGGATCACAACAGCTGTGGCAATTGTGGGAGACCGTTTTCGGATTCCTCGTGCCTTTACCCAGCAGGTCTGCATAGAAGATGATCAGGACCACGGGCCTGAGTGCAGGTGTCTGAGATGGTCTGCACTTGGCTGTGCTGGGGGAGGAGGTCTTTTGCTCCACCCCTTGGCGTCTCTATAAAAACCCTGGGGCAGAGACAGTCAGGGCCTGTTGGAATAGGTTCCAGGCCTTCTCGAGGCTATCCTTTTTTTTTTCTATATGCTTATCTCTGCAATATTCTCCGCAATAAACCCTTCTATCTCACATTTCCTGCTGCTCACACTCATGAAAACTCTGGTTGGTGGGTAAACGCCCCACAGGCAATGTATAGTATTTTGAGACACCTTGATGACATATGAACTGTCTAAAAGTACAGTGTAGGAATATTTCATCACTAGTAGAACACATACATATATAATATTTTTTTAATAAACTGTGAGGTATTTTTCATGGCCTTTAAAGAATGTAATCCCTCTCAGTTGTCACTGGAAGCTTTCCCTTTGCTTTCCCATTAGGAAGTCTGAAGTCCCAGCATGTGTGATGGCTTCTTTGTTTTTTCGATGTTCCAAGCTTCTCTTACTCTCTTAAGAAACTACTTATTTTAGGTTTTTAAAAATGGCACTATCCTGTTTGTGAATTTCCAAAACGTTGGTGAGGTATGATTTCATGGTAACCTAGAAAATCATGCAGACATCATCAGTCTTTCTTCTCTACAGATTGGCTGCATCACTTTGTTCAAGCCTCAACATCTGGATAACTGGAGTTTTCTAAAAGATCATTCTGCTTCCATTTTCATTCACCATGAGATATTTTCCTTAAAGCAAACAGAGGAAAATTGAAAACAAGAAATCTAGTGTTTGCATACGTGTTCTTGCTCCCCTCTTTCTCTGTGTTTTGCTGATCACCATAGTCTTTATGATAAGATTCACATTTCTCTCTGGACTCACCCAACCTTCATCTTAAACAACTCACCCACACTTTTATTTTTAGGCAAATTTTATTAGGGTACACGGTGTATCACCACAGTTAATGTTAAAATGTTTGTACTGAATGAAATCCTATAATTTGGTCGGCTTCTGTTCATCTTTTGATTTCTCTTTTGGCTTCAATTGCTATTCTTTTCTTTCTCTCTCGTCTTAGAATTTTTTTGTGTCACAGGCAGTTTGCTTCCAATTTCTCTGATAAAACATAATGATCAACAGCTACTTGATGAGGAAAAGGTTTATTTGGCTTACACTTCCACATCACAATCCACCACTGAAAGAAGTTAAGGCAGAAACTCAGACAGGAAGTGAATCAGAAACCATGGAGGAACATCCCTTACTAGTTGCTCCTCATGGCTTGCTCATCCTGCTTTCTTAAACAGAGAGCTTCAGCTTTTTCTCATTTTCAGTAGTTTGTATTTCCACAATGTCGCTGAACTAGGGCAACATAACTTTGCACTCCCCATGCCTGGCGGCAAACTCAGCCTGGTCTCACTTCCACACATGAGCCTGCCCTGGACTAGAGAGGTTCTCCCAACTCCCATAGTTTCGTTGCTTTGTTTTCTTCTGAAGGTATAATGATAAATGAATGTACTACTTAAAGTGCCACTCGGTGACTAATTAAGTAATTTTGAGGTATCTGCCTGAAGTCTGAAATTCTTTAAACAAATGATCTCTAATATGGAAATAATCTTTGTGAAATGTTCACGGGGGGGGGGGAGGAGTAGCCTATAAAGCAGTCATTATGGATAGAAATTATTTACTTAAATTGCACATATGCTGCATGTTGGTTATATATATATTGAACCATAAGCTATGATAGACATTCAGTAAAATTCTACCCTTGGTCAAGTTGCCTCCATTGCAGAATTTGAAGAGATTTAAATTTTCTTCTTTGTATTTTTATAATTACTACATACTTTTATTGGGAGCAAAAACTAAGAAGAAAGGACCATTTGAAACACCAGTTACATATCATTCAGCAAGATGAGAATGAAATAAGGCAAAGAATGCAGACTGATCAAGTCACATAATAACTATAACTATGCACACATTCATAAGGAAAAAAGTCCAGACAGCTTTAAACAAAATCAGTTATATGTTTTGGGATTTGTAGTATTGAGTAGCCATTTCTATTCACATAAAACTTTCATTTATGAAGTTTTATTTATATCACTGAAAAAAATGTTATTGGGAAGAAGCATTTTATTTGAGAGGGGTTGGTAATAGAGGGTAGTGAAGTTCTTTGTGTATGTGTGTGTGTCATTTTTTTTATTAAGAGTATTTTTTTTCCATTTTACACACCAACCAGACATCCCCCTCTTCCTTCCCCTCATTCCCCGCCACAAGAAGGCAAGGCCTCCCAGGAGGACACATGAAAATTTCTTAAAAATTGCGAAAGCATGTTTTCTGTTGGGTAAAGGCCCATGATAGTGATTTTGGTGACCTAAGATCAATCTTCAGGGCACACTCATGTTCTCAGACACACAAAATAAATAAATGTGAAAAACAAGTTTTTAAAGAAAAGGTTTAATATATAATCTGTATGTAGATTTTGATCACATTCTGGTGTCTGAAAATTCATATGAGGATGGTAAGCTAGTGTTTGGACTAAAAAGATTATTACTAAGATAGTAAAATATGTTATTATGTACTGTGGTGATATTTTATTTGTGCTGAAATGTTGTGATATTTTATTTGTACGTTAGTAAATAAAGTTTGTCTGGAGATTACAGGAAATAGCAAGCCATTTTAATTAAACACAAAAGTCAGGCAGTGCTAGCACATGCCCTTAATTCGATCACTCTGCAGGCAGGGTCCCTATGAGTTCAAGGTCATACTAGGGAACAGAGCCAAGTGTGGTGACATATGCCTTTAATCCTAGTATAGAGACCTGGAGGTCTGTACAGACAGGCAGTGACAAGGAAGTGAGGTAGCTAGACTAAGAGCCAATGAGAGGGCAGAACAGCAAGGCAATAAAGGTGCAGGTAAACAGGAAGTAGCACAATTTAGATGCTGCAGCATGGTGAGGTAAGGTTGGTTGGTGGCTATTCATATTTCCCTGATCTCTAAGGCTTTCACCCCTAAATTTGGCTCTGTGTATTTAATTTAATAAGACTGCTTAGAAATTTGTCTACAATGTACATTCTTTATTAACATAGATAAATATTATAGACAGGTATATATTTAATACAAAGAAAGGTTACTAAACTTGCTTCATGCTTATATATATATTAGCATATAAATATAATATTCATAAAATAATATAAATAAAACTAGCTATATTATATATATATATATGCATGAAACAGGTGTAGCAAAACTACAATAATTTAAGTGGATTCTACTCTAGTGAATCTTCAAATAGAGTTACACCTTGAAGGCCATTTTCTAATCTATAGACTGAAGAATTCAGAACATAGACTTCAAAGCCTTAGTTCCTTTATGTGGGCAGGTGTACTCCCTTTCTTAGTGGGTTCAGCACTTTGAACTATAATAATAACTAATCTATTCCCTTTGCTAGATTTAATAGGGGTGTATATACCATAACTAATTCTTTAGAATTTTTAAGAACTTTGATCTTGTACTCTTCTTCAGTTACTTAAAGAATATTTAGGAGTCTATAAGGAGAAAGTTTCTATATGGAGCAATCCTGATGAAAGACATTATAGGTAACTAATCATGAATGCTTTTAATACTGGCTCCTAAACAATTCTAATTATGTCATATGGCAAATTTTTCACATGCTAATTTATCAGTATTGATTATATCTTTGATCTGTATATCCACTTACATACAAGCATTGCTATATACTGGTATCAGCAATGCTGACTTTAGTGTCAATAATTGATACCCATTTAAAGCTAGAATATAAGAATGTACACATATTTGATTCCATGTACTCAAAACTAAAACTTGCATCTCACTTGATAATTCTATAACTTCACAGGTAATTCATAGTGTTTTTTTTTTAATGAATGAATCGTTATGTTGCTAATAAGCCTTAGCAGAGAAAGCAGTGTATACTTATACCAGGCTTTTTCTTTTAAGCTACTAACCAGCTCCAAAATCATGACTTATTATTAGTTGTGAATGGCTGGCCTAGCTTAGGCACTTTCTAGCTAGCTCTTCTCACTTAAGTTAACCTGTTTCTCTTTATCTACCTTTTGCCCTGGGGTTTATTACCTTCCCTACTTCTGACTTTTCAGTGTTTCACTATGTCAGCTGGCAGGCTGTCTGGCTTCTGGCCCAGGATGTCTCCCTTGTTCTTTCCTCCTCCTTCTTCTCTCCTTCTTTTCTCTTCTCCACAGCCTGGAGTTTTACTCCTATTTATTTTCTCAGCATGCTAGTCCCACCTATCCCTTTCCTGCCTAGCTATTGGCCTTTCAGCTTTTAATTAAACCAATCCCTGGCCTAGGTAGGCAAGGTGAAACAAATACAACACATCTTTACATAATTAATCACACATCTTTATGTCATTAAACAGATGCAGCTTAAACAAAAATAACATGCTTTTACACCATTAAAGTAATATTCTTAAGCATGAACAAATGTAACACATCTTTGCCCAATTAAAATAGTATTCCACCACACATACCTGTTGTTCTCATGGATACTACTACTACTAACTCATTATTTTTCAAGCAATAGATAACATTTTCTTTCTTCATTACTCATACCTGCTTTTGTTGTTGTTGTGGTTGGGAGGCATAGAATATACAGCACAATAGTTTTTGGAATACTGAATAATGTGATTCAGACAAAACAATCATTTTTTTCCCTTATAATCAGACCTAACAGAGGAGAATTTTGTGACAAATGCTTATTGAGTTTCTACCCTAGTCTAAGCATGGTGCATAGTGACAAGATTGTAAGATCATAAGGGAGAGTACTGTCCTTGTGGCCTTCTGGGAAAAACTAGAACCTATGCCCAGTCCTACTAGAATAGTGAAAATCTTCATAAGCTCAGAAACATTGATTTGTGTGGGTTAAAAGATGTACTATAATATGTAAGGCTCTGCCAATAGTGGCTGTATTTTACAGCGTCTTAGAAGGTTTTATTTATTTTCCTTTCCATGATGGGCTGTGGAATAAATGGACTTCAAAGTAAACTTGAGACTACAGAAGGCTGTGAGCAGAGTCTGTTTCTAGAAGACATCATCAAGGTTTAAGAAACTTTGCTCTGCCGTATGATAGGATAAAAACCTTCAATTCTTGTAGCTAGTTTTTTTGCCTTGCCCACAGTCAGGACAAATCTCTGTCACCCGCCTGTCCGACAGCCGCTCAGACCCAACCAAGTAAACACAGAGACTTATATTGTTTACAAACTGTGTGGCTGTGGCAGGCTTTTTGCAAACTGTTCTTATAGCTTAAAATAATCTGTTTCCATAAATCTATTCCTTGCAACGTGGCTTGTGACTTATCAGTGACTTCACATGCAGCTTGTCATGGTGGCGGCTGGCAATTTCTCTGACTCAGCCTTCCACTTCCCAGAATTCTTCTCCTCCTTGTCCCACCTATACTTCCTCCTGCCTGGCCACTGGCCAATCAGTGTTTTATTTATTGACCAATCAGAGCAACATATTTGACATACAGACCATCCCACAGCAAATTCTCTTACTAATTCAGCACCTTGTCACATTATTTGATAGCTTCTTGTTTCTTAGCATATCACTTAGAATTTTTGTTCTTCCTCTAAATTCTATGATGCTCGAATTTAATCATGATGTCTCCTGGCCCACTGGGAGCAGAGGTGGCTAGCTATGGATAGAAGGGCACCTGATCATCACTGCCAAGTTGAGACACCTTAACTCACAGAGTGAGTCAAAAGACGGAAGTCTCCAACGAGGGAAGAGGTTTTTGAATAGCTAACATGTTTGATATAGAAAGTTAATCTGGAGACTTCTTAGTTTCAACTGGTACTGCTTTCTCTGCTAAAACTACAGCAGTCTTTACATGGTTAAGTTTCTTCTAAGAAATATGAAGCTTGTAATTGTTGATCTTACATATATGCATATGTACATGCATTCCTGAAAGATATTCATAGAATCTGCCATGAGACACTATTATACAGACCCAGAGGATACTTCACTGGGACAAAATACAGGGGGATTATATTAGAAATGTCAAGTCATGTGACATGAAAAAAGAGCAATTTTCTTTCTTATTTTTTTTTTAATTTTATTTATTTTATTTTACAATACCATTCAGTTCTACACATCAGCCACGGGTTACCCTATTGTCCCCCCTCCCACCTCCTCCCCTTACCCCCAGCCTACCCCCCATTCCCACCTCCTCCAGGGCAAATCCTCCCCCGAGGACTACGATCAACCTGGTAGACTCAGTCCAGGCAGGTCCAGTCCCTTCCTCCCAGACTGAGCCAAGTGTCCCTGCATAAGCTCCAGGTTTCAAACAGCCAACTCATGAAATGAGCACAGGACTTGGTCCCACTGCCTAGTATCCTCCCAAGTGATCAAGCCAATCAACTGTCTCACCTATTCAGAGGGCCTGATCCAGCTGGGGGCCCCTCAGCCTTTGGTCCATAGTTCATGTGTTTCCATTCATTTGGCTATTTTTTTTCAATAATTGAGTAAAACCGAAATTTATTATAAGCCACAGTCATCCTAGGGACCTCCATGCTATATATATAGCCTCCATGGTTCTATGGGTTGTGGTCTGATTGTTCCTTATTTTATATCTAGAATCCACTTATGAGTGAGTACATACCATGACTGTCTTTCTGGGTTTGGGTTACCTCACTCAGGATGATTTTTTTCTAGTTCCATCCATTTGCCTGCAAATTTCATGCTTTCATTGTTTTTCTCTGCTGAGTAGTACACCATTGTGTATATGTACCACATTTTTTTCATCCATTCTTCCATTGACAGGCATCTAGGTTGTTTCCAGGTTCTGGCTATTACAAATAGTGCTGCTATGAACATAGCTGAGCATGTATCTTTATGGTATGAATCAGCATTCCTTGGGTATATGCCCAAGAGTGGGATGGCTGGGTCTTGAGGCAGTTCGATCCCTAATTTTCTGAGAAACTGCCATACTGATTTCCACAGTGGTTGTACAAGTTTACATTCCCACCAACAGTGGAGGAGTGTTCCCTTTGCTCCACATCCTCTCCAACATAGACTGTCATTGGTGTATTTGATCGTAGCCATTCTGACAGGTGTAAGGTGGTATCTCAGAGTCGTTTTGATTTGCATTTCTCTGATGATTAAGGATGTTGAGCATTTCTTTAAATGTCTTTCAGCCATTTGTGATTCTTGTTTTGTGAATTCTCTGTTTAGCTCTTTAGCCCATTTTTTAATTGGACTGTTCAGTATTTTGATGTCTAGTTTCTTGAGTTCTTTATATAATGTAGAGATCAATCCTCTGACAGATGTGGGGTTGGTGAAGATCTTTTCCCATTCTGTTGGCTGTCTTTTTGATGTATTGACTGTGTCTTTTGCCCTGCAAAAGCTTCTCAATTTCGAGAGGTCCCATTTATTAATTTTTGTGCTCAGGGTCTGTACTGTTGGTGTTTTATTTAGGAAATGGTCTCTGGTGCCAATGCGTTCAAGAGTGCTTCCTACTTTCTTTTCTATTAAGTTTGGTGTAACTGGATTTATGTTCAGGTCTTTGATCCACTTGGACTTGAGTTTTATGCATGGTGACAGATATGGATCTATTTGTAATCTTTTACATATTGACATCCAGTTATGCCAGCACCATTTGTTGAAGATACTTTCTTTGTTCCATTGTATAGTTTTGGCCCCTTTGTCAAAAACCAGGTGTTCATATGTGCATGGATTAATGTCAGGGTCTTCAATTCGATTCCATTGGTCCGTATGTCAGTTTTTATACCAGTACCAAGCTGTTTTTATTACTATAGCTCTATAGTAGAGTTTGAGGTCAGGGATGGTGATGCCTCCAAAGGTTGCTTTATCTTATAGGATTATTTTAGATATCCTGGGTCTTTTGTTTTTCCATATGAAGTTGAGTATTTTTCTTTCCAAGTCTGTGAAGAATTGTGTTGGGATTTTGATGGGGATTGCATTGAATCTGTAGATTGCTTTTGGTAAGATTGCCATTTTTACTATGTTAACCCTACCTATCCATGAGCATGGGAGATCCTTCCATTTTTTGATATCTTCTTCAATTTCTTTCTTTAGAGATTTAAAGTTCTTATCAAAAAGGTCCTTCACTTGTTTAGTTAGTGTTATCCCAAGGTATTTTATATTATTTGTGGCTATTGTAAAGGGTGATGTTTCTCTGACTTCTTTCTCAGCCCTTTTATCATTTGTGTATAGGAGGGCTACTGATTTTTTTGAGTTGATCTTGTATCCTGCCACTTTACTGAAGGGGTTTATCAGCTGTAGGAGTTCCCTGGTTGAGTTTTTGGGGTCACTTATGTATACTATCATATCATCTGCAAATAGTAAAAGTTTGACTTCTTCCTTGCCAATTTATATCCCTTTGATCTCCTTTTGTTGACTTATTGCTCTAGCTAGAACTTCTAGTACTATATTGAATAAATATGGGGAGAGTGGACAGCCTTGTCTTGTTTCTGAATTTAGTGGTATCGTTTTTAGTTTCTCTCCATTTAATTTGATGTTTGCTGTTGGACATACAGGCCCAGTGGCAGAGCAGTTTTCTTTAGCAAGGAATATGTGTTTGAATGTGTGTGTGTGTGTCCATGTGTGTGAATGTGTATGTGTGTATGTGTGCATATGTGTATGTAGTAAGTACAAATTTAGGTTCTATCTAGGAGGACTCTGAGGTATTGCATAGTTTCAATTCTTTTTTCTTTAAATTTTATTTTACAATACAATTCAGTTCTACATATCAGCCACAGATTCCCTTGTTCTCACTCCTCCCGCCTCCCTCCCCTTCCCTGCAGCTCACCCCCCATTTCCACCTCCTCCAGGGCAAAGCCTCCCCTGAGGACTGAGATCAACCTGGTAGACTCAGTCCAGGCAGGTCCAGTCCCCTCCTCCCAGACTGAGCCAAGAGTCCCTGCATAAGCCCCAGGTTCCAAACTGCCAGTTCATGCACTAAGGACAGGACACGATCCCACTGTCTGGATGCCTCCCAAGCAGATCAAGCTAATCAACTGTCTTATTCATCTGGATGGCCTGATCCAGTTGGGGGCCCCTCAGCCTTTGGTTCATAGTTCATTTGTTTCCATTCGTTTGGCTATTTGTCCCTGTGCTTTATCCAACCTTGGTCTCAACAATTCTCGCTCATATAAACCCTCCTCTTTCTCTCCAATTGGACTCCTGGAGCTCCATCCAGAGCCTAGCCATGGATTTCTGCATCCAGTTCCCTCAGTCATTGGATGGGGTTTCTAGCATGACAATTAGGGTGTTTGGCCATCACATCACCAGAGTAGGTCAGTTCGGGCTGTCTCTCGACCATTGCCAGCACTAAATGCCCACATAAAGAAGTTGGAGAAATCTCACACGAGTGACTTAACAGCATACCTGAAAGCTCTAGAACAAGAATAAGCAAAGTCTCCCAGGAAGAATAGACGCCAGGAAATTATGAAAGTGAGAGCTGAAATCAATAAAATAAAAACAAAGAGAACAATACAAAAAATTAATGAAACCAAGAGTTGATTCTTTGAGAAAATCAACAAGATAGACAAGCCCTTACCCAAACTAACCAAAAGACAGAGAGAAAGCATCCAAATTAACAAAATCAGTAATGAAAAGGGGGACATAACAACAGACATTGAGGAATCTAGAGAATCATCAGGTCACACTTCAAAAACCTCTACTCCACAAAACTGGAAAATCTAAAAGAAATGGATAATTTTCTGGATAGGTACCACATACCTAAGTTAAATCAAGACCAGATAAACCATTTAAATAGTCCAATAACCCATAAGGAAATACAAACAGTCATTTAAAGTCTCCCAACCAAAAGAAGCCTAGGACCAGATGGTTTCAGCACAGAATTCTACCAGATCTTCAAAGAAGGGTTAATACCAATACACTCTAAATTGTTCCACACAATAGAAATAGTTTCAATTCTTAATAGTTTGGTTCAGTTGCTGTATTTTATTATTGCCAAAAAGAAGGGCTTGGAATTGGCAGTTTAGTGCTCAAGTTTTGACATGATGCTAGAGTTCTTGGAATACCACAAATCTTTAATTTTGTTTATTATGTAATATTCCAATAGTTACTTCTGAGTTATCACATACTGAAGAGTCTATTTTACCAATAGAAGATTCTGAGGATATTCGGGGTTCTGTAGAGGCTGCTCTTGTTTGGAGAAGCCACAAAACCTGGGAAGCTGCTGCTATGTGTTGAGGTCAGGAGTAAATGCAAAAGAATGAGGGAGTTGCTGAGAGGGGATCCAGGAACCCTCGCCTCCTATCCAATGTGTCATCACCTACCTGGAAGCTTGATTATGCATTTTACACTGAGAAAATGGAGTAGTAGCTTAATCTGGAAAACTGGACTGAGATGTAGTTATGGAAGCTGTGGGTAATGAATCAAGGTGGAATAGAATGTGCAGTGGAAAGAAAAATCGGCCCACTCATTTGGGACTTGAAATACAATTTTTTGGGGGACATGGGGCGAGTCCTGAAATTACTGAACTTCCATCAGTGTTTTTTTGTTTGACACTTTCTGAACATTTGTAGATACATGATAACTATATGATTAACACTAACAGATCTACTGAGCTAGATCTTAGCTGATTAGTGGAATGTTATACTCTTTCATGAACTATTTCTTCCCATTCATAGCTATAAAAACACACAAAAATCTCTTAAAATTTAGCATGTGTTTCTTTTGTTGGCTCTATTTATTTCCATGAACATAATGAATGATACCATTATTTGCAAAACAAATAAAGGTAGTAAAGTTTAGAATAATTTATAAATAGTGAATAAGTGTGTCTATCTATCTATCTATCTATCTATGTATTTATCTATGAAAATTATAGCTTCCTAGCTTGCTAAGTTATTAAAAATAGTATTTTCTTGGAAATAGATTTAAAGTTAAAATGATAACTTCTCTTTAAAAATATTTTGTTTAAATGGGTATAGGATTTTTGTTCAGGCTAGCCTTGAACTAATGCAGTAGCTCCAACTAAAAAAAAATGAAAAAAAAAAACCCTTCTTTTATGTGGCTGTCCACTGTGAGTACCAGGCTGTGCCACCATCCCTGGCTCTTGTGGTTCGATTCTATGTGAATGTGGGTGACTATTAGAGTCAAGGCCAAAAAAGACTTTTTTTTAATAAGGAGGAAAACAATTTTCAGCTCATCTGATGATTAAATCTTATATATCAACTTTAATGATGATCATAAATTCTAGCATTGCAACATCCTGCACAAAATATAGTATAAATTTACTGCATTGAGTAACATACAATTTTCTTCTTATTCAATAAAGTACCTTACAAATGTTCTAACACCTGTGCTGCCATTAATAAATGTGAAAATCTCATGCTTCCCTAGAGAACTTCAATATATTACTTTATTGAGTGTCACTACTTTCTACATATGCCAAAAAATTCAAGATGCTGCCTTTACTTTCTAGAGGTATTGTTACCAAGCACTGCAGTTACACAGTACAATAATAATACTTGCCTTAAATTTTACAGATATTGAAGCATTTTTTAAACATTTATTCTTCTCTCATACATTACATCCCAACCTCCAGACCACAGTTTTCCCTCCTTCCGCTCCTCCTAGTTCCTCCCCCTTAGCTTCCCACTCCCCCTGATCCACTTCTCTGTTTCCCTTTTTAAAAAAAGATAGGCTTCCCAGGAATATCTATCAAAAAGATACAATAAGGCTGGACAATAACCATAGAATCAACACTGGATGAAACAACCCAGTAGGAGGAAAAGGGTCCCAAACACAGGCAAAAGAGTCAGAGACACAGCCCCCGACTCCCATTTTGAGAGTCTATCTTGGTTAAGGTTTCTATTGCTGTGAAAAGACATGATTATTTCTTATATAGGAAAACATTTTATACTGGGGTGAGTGTTATTCATTAAGTGGCACTGTTTACCATGTAAGAAAAGCCACAAGGTACAGCAAAACCCACTATAGGAGTTTATTAAGGGAAGAGAATATGAAAGATGTGCATAGGCCTATGAAATGATTGTGTGGGAGTGGGGGAGGGATAAGTGAAATCCTATTTTATAGGTTCCCCTCCACACACATGCACACATGGGATTACATAGCTATGCCACCCATGTGCATAGATTATGTGATCATGCAGCACATGGATTATGTAGGACGTAAGGCCCAGAGATAGCTAAGCATCTTGCCAGCACATGCACAGTTGTGTAGCTGGGGGAATGGCTATGAATTCTAACCTTGGGTGGTGCCCTTAGAGTTCAGAGATTTAGTTCATTATCATCATGGTTGGACATGGTAGCATTTGGGCAGACATGGTGCTAGAGAATGGCTAAGAATCTTTTTTTTTTTTTTTTTTTTTTTTTTTTTGGTTTTTCGAGACAGGGTTTCTCTGTGTAGCTTTGCGCCTTTCCTGGAGCTCACTTGGTAGCCCAGGCTGGCCTCGAACTCACGGAGATCCGCCTGCCTCTGCCTCCCGAGTGCTGGGATTAAAGGCGTGCGCCACCAACGCCCGGCTAAGAATCTTATATCTTACAGGCTACAGGAAATGGTCTCAGTGGCACACCGAGGGAAGCTTGAGTAAAAGAGAACTCAAAGCCCACTCACACAGTGATATGGAAATACAGGATATAGAAAAGATAGGATAAAAGGGTGGATTATTGAACCTACTTTTAAAGAGCAACTTGTTTAAAATGTTTTACATTGGCATAGATTTTAGTTTATTGATACAATTTAAAATAAATTTTTCTTTTCTGATTTTTTTCATTTTTCTTTATTAAGACTACTCACTCTGCATACTACCCACAGATCCCCCCTTCTCCCTTCTCCCACCCTTCAGCCCTCTCTCCCTAGTAACCCCGTATCTCCACATCCCCCAAATTAAAGTCTCCCGTGGGGAGTCAGCAGAACCAGGCACACTGAGCCTAGTCAGGTCCAAGCCCCTCCCTACTGCACCAAGGCTGCACAAGATAACACACCACAGTCACCAGGCTCCCATAAACCTGCCCATGTATCAGGGACAGATCCTGATCCCCCTGTCCGGGTGTCCCGCAAAACAGTTCAAGCCAAACAACCGTCTTCCATATCCAGAGGGCCTAGTCCAGTCCCATGGTGGCTCCAAAGCCACTAGTCTACAGTTCATGGGCTTGCACTAATGTGGCCGGTCATCTCTGCACATCCTTCCATCATGATCTCGACGCCTCCGCCTGCAGAATCCCTCCTCTCTCTCATCGATTGGATTCCCTGAGCTCAGCCTGGCGCCTGGCTGTGGATCTCTGCATCTGCCTCCATCAGTCAGTTGACAAAGACTCTAAGATGATGGTTAGGATATTCACTAGACTGGTCACCAGAGCTGACTAGTCCAGGCACCCTCTAGACCACTGCCAGCACTCCAAGGTGGGGCCATCCTTGTAGGTTCCCGACAGCCTCCCCTAGTACCCTGCCTCTTCCTATTCCCATGATGTCCTCATCTATCATGGTATCTCCCTCCTTGCCCTTCCACTCTGTCCCTGTTGCAGCCCAGCTCTCCCATTTCCCTATGTTCTCATGCCCCATTCCTCACCCTCCACCAACCCCAATACACACATGCTCCCAGCCTGTTCATGTAGATCTCATTCACTTCTACTTCGCTGGGCCATCCATGTGTCCCTCCTAGAGTCTTTCGCTGTTAGCTAGCCTCTCTGGAGCTGTGGGTTGCAGTCTGGCCATCCCTTCCCTCACATCTAGTATTCACTTTTTTTTTTTTTTTAATTTACTACTTTTTTTTTATTTTACAATACAATTCAGTTCTATATATCAGCCACGGATTCCCTCGTTCTCCCCCCTCCTGCCCCCTCCCGCCCCCCTCCCCTTTCCTCCAGCCCCCCCCCCCCCCATTCCCACCTCCTCCAGGGCAAAGCCTCACCCGAGGACTGAGATCAACCTGGTAGACTCAGTCCAGGCAGGTCCAGTCCCCTCCTCCCAGGCCAAACCAAGTGACCCTGCATAAGCCCCAGGTTTCAAACAGCCAACTCATGCAATGAGCACAGGACCCGGTCCCACTGTTTAGATGCCTCCCAAACAGATCAAGCCAATCAACTGTCTCACCCATTCAGAGGGCCTGATCCAGTTGGGGGCCCCTCAGTCATTGGTTCATAGTTCTTGTGTTTCCATTTGTTTGGCTATTTGTCCCTGTGCTTTATCCAACCTTGGTCTCAACAATTCTCTCTCATATAAACCCTCCTCTTTCTTTCCAATTGAACTCCCAGAGCTCCACCCAGGGCCTAGCCGTGGACCTCTGCATCCAGACCCCTCAGTCATTGGATGGAGTTTCTAGCACGACATTTAGGGTGTTTAGCCATCCCATCACCAGAGTAGGTCAGTCCAGGCTATCTCTTGACCATTGCCAGCAGTCTATTGTGGGGGTAGCTTTGTGGATTTCTGTGGGCCTCTGTAGCACTTTGCTTCTTCCTATTCTCATGTGGTCTTCATTTACCATGGTCTCCTATTCCTTGTTCCCCCTCTCTGTTCTTGATCCAGCTGGGATCTCCTGTTTCCAAAGTTCTCTTTCCCTTGACCCTTGCCCTTCATTACCCCCACTTATGTCCAAGGTGTTCATGTAGATCTCATTCTATTCTCCATCATTGGATGATCCCTGTCTTTCTTGGGGTCCTGTTTTCCAGGTAGCCTCCCTGGTGATGTGAGTAGCAGTTCAGACATCCTTGTTCCACATCTAGTATCCTCCAATGAGTGAGTACATACCTTGTTTGTCTTTCTGAGTCTGGGTTACCCTATTGAGGATGATTTTTTCTAGATCCATCCATTTGCCTGCAAACCTCATGATGTGATTTTTTTCTCTGTTAAGTAGTATTCCATTGTGTATATGTACTACATTTTATTTATCCATTCTTTAGTTGAAGGGCATCTAGGTTGTTTTCAGGTTCTGGCTATTACAAACAATGCTGATATGAACATAGCTGAGCAAGTGCTCTTGTGGTATGATTGAGCATTCCTTGTGTATATGCCCAAGAGTGGTATAGCTGGATCTTGAGGGAGATTGATTCCCAATTTTCTAAGAAAGTGCCATATTGATTTCCAAAGTGGTTGCACAAGCTTGAATTCCCACCAGCAGTGGAGGAGAGTTCCCCTAGCTCCATATCCTCTCCAGCATAAGGTGTCTTCAGTGTTTTTGATCTTAGCCATTTTGACAGACGTAAGGTGGTATCTCAGAGTTGTTTTAATTTGCATTTCCCTGATAATTGGGATGTTGAGCAATTCCTTAAATGTCTTTCGGCCATTTGAGTTTCCTCTGTTGAGAATTCTCTGTTTAGTTCTATAGCCCATTTCTTAATTAGACTGTTGGGCATTTTGATGTCTAATTTCTTGATTTCCTTATATATTCTGGATATCAGTCCTCTGTCAGATGTGGGGTTGGTGAAGACCTTTTCCAATTCTGTATGCTGTCGCTGTGCCTTGTTGACCGTATCCACTTATGAGTACATACTATGTTTGTCCTTCTGAGTCTGGGTTACCTCACTCAGGATGATATTTTCTAGTTCCATCCATTTGCCTGTAAATTTCATGATGTCATTGTTTTTTACTACTGAGTAGTACTCCATTGTGTATATGTGCCATATTCTCTTTATCCATTCTTCAGTTGAGGGGCATCTAGGTTGTTTCCAGGTCCTTGCTGTTGTGAATAATGTTGATATGAACATAGTTGAGCATGTGTCCTTGTGGTAAGATTGAGCATTCCTTGGATATATGCCCAAGAGTAGTATAGCTGGGTCTTGAGGAAGACTTATTCTCAATTTTCTAAGAAACTGCCATACTGATTTCCAAATTTTGTTAATTTGGACATTTTCTTTTCTGATTTTGTTAATTTGGATATTTTCTCTTCTGACTTTGTTGATTTGGATATTCTCTCTCCATCTTTTAGTTAGTTTGGGTAAGGGTTTGTCTGTCTTGTTTATGTTCTCAAAGAACCTACTCCCTGTTTTATTGATTCTTTGCATCATTTTCTTTGTTTCTATTTTATTGAGTTTAGCGCTAAGTTTGATTATTTCCTGTCATCTATCTGTCATGGGTAAGCTTGCTTCTTTTTGTTCTAGAGCTTTCAGGTATGCTGTTAAGTTGCTAGTATGAGATCTCTCCAATTACTTTTATGAAGGCACTTAGTACTATGAACTCTCTCTTAGCATTGCTTTCCTGTGTCCCACAAGTTTGGGTATGTTGTGCATTCATTTTCATTGAATTCTAGGAAATCTTTCATTTCTTCCTTAACCCAGTGATAACTTAAGTATAGAGTTGTTCACTTTCCATGAGTTTGTAATTCTCTGTTGATTCTGTTGTTTTAAATCCCATTTTAATCTGTGGTGGTCTGATAGGATATAAGGGATTATTTCAATTTTATTATATTTATTGAGACTTGCTTTGTGATCAAGTATGTGGTCAATTTTTAAGAATGTTCTGTGAGGTGCTGAGAAGGTGTATTCTTTTGTGTTTGGGTAAAATGTTCTGTAGATATCTGTTAGGTACATTTGGTTCATAACATATTAGTTACAGTATTTCTCTGTTTAGTTGTTGTCTGGAGAACCTGTCCATTGATGAAAGTAGGGTATTGAAGTCTCCCACAATCAATGCATGAGGGTTGATGTGTGATTTAAACTTTAGTAGTATTTGTGTTTCAAATATAGGTACCCTTGCATCTTGAGTATAAATGTTAAGAAGTGAAGGATCATTATGATGGATCTTTCCTTTGATGAGTGCAAAGTATCCTTCCCTCTCTCTTTTGATTAATTTTGGTTTGAAATCTATTTTTGTTATATATTAGAATGGCCACACAAGCTTGTTTCTTAAGTACATATGCTTGGAAAAATCTTTTTCCCACATATTACTATCTTTAATTTTGAGGTGTGTTTCTTGGATGCAGCAGAAGGATAGATCCTGTTTTGGGATCCATTCTGTTAATCTGTGTCCTTTAATGGGGGACTTGATTCCATTGATATTGAGAAATGTCAATGACCAATTATTGCTAGTTCCTGTTTTGTTTTGTTGGTGGTGTTGGTGATGATGGTGGTAGTGTGTGTGTGTGTTTGTGTGTGTGTGTGTGTGTGTGTGTGTGTGTGTGTGTGTGTGTGTGTATGTATGTGTGTCCCTTCTTTTGGTTTTGCTGGTGTGAGATTATTTATACCCTGTGTTTCCATAGGTGTAGTTAACATCATTGGGTTGGACTTTCCCTTCTGGTATCTTCTGTAGGGTTGGATTTGTGGATAGATATTGTTTAAATTTAATTTTATCACAGAATATTTTGTTTTCTCCATCTATGGTGATTAGAAGTTTTACTGGGTATAGTAGACTGGGCTGTCATCTGTGTTCTTTTGGAGTCTGCAAGACATCTGACCAGAACTTTCTTGCTTTGAGTGTCTCAATTGAAAAACCAGGTGTAATTCTAATGGTCTGCATTTATGTGCTACTTGGCCTTTACCCTTGCAGCTTTTGATATTATTCTTTGTTCTGTATGTTTAATGTTTTGATTATTATGTAGCAAGGCAACTTTCTTTCCTGGCCCAATTTATTGGATGCTCTGTAAGCTTCTTGTGCCTTTGTGGGCATGCCTTTCTTGAGGATAGGGAAATTTTCTTCTATAATATTTGTTTAAAAATACTTTTTGGTCTTTGAGCTGGGATTCTTCTCTTTCTTCTATTCCTATTATTCTTATGTTTGTTTTTTTTTCATGGTTTGCCAGAGTTCCTGGATGTTTGGTGTCAGGGATTCTTTAGATTTATCATTTTCTTTGAATGATGTATTAATTTCTTCTATCATGTCTTCTATGTCTGAGACTCCATCTTCTATCCCTTATATTCTGTTGGTTATGCTTGAGTCTGTAGTTCTGTTTCACATACCTTGATTTTCCATTTCCAGGATTCCCTCAGTTTGTGTTTTATTTATTGCTTCTATTTCCATTCTCAGGCTTATTCATTTCTTTCACCTATTTGTTTTTTTCTTGGCTTTCTTTAAGGGATTTATTCATTTCTTCCAATTTCTTTGTTTGTCTTTTCCTCTATTCCTTTAAGGGATTTATTCATTTCTTTTTAAGGATCTCTATCATCTTCACAAAGTTGGTTTTAAGGTCTTTTTTTTTTTTTATTGTACTTGATCTGTATTGGAATATTCAGAGTGTGCTGTAGTAGGATAGATGGGCTCTGGTGGTATCATATTTCTGTGGCTGTTGCTGATTGTGTTCTTATGTTGGCATCTAGGCATATGGGTTTGGGGGGTAATTATAGATTTAGGTGCTGATTTTTAAGTTTGTCTTTGTTGGCTGTGTATTTTCTCCCTTGGTTTTTGTTTCCTCTTTGGCCTTCTGGCCTGAGTGGCCTGCAGTTCTGATGGCTGCCATATCCTCTTTTCCAGAAGGGCTTGTGTGACCTCTAGGGTTCCAGGTACCTGCATATCCTCTAGTAAAGCAGAATGCTTCACCTGGAGTTTTGGGCTAGGATATGGTGATGAGGGGAGTGGGCCCTTGGGGGTAGTTTGGGCAAGTTTTGAGGAAGTGTTGGTGGTCTGCAGGTAGGTTCTGGGTTTCTGGGTACTGTCATGGCCTCTGGTAAAGCAGACCATTGAAGCATTTTTATTCAGAGTGTTCTCCACAGTTCATTACTGACATTACTACATGCTTGCACTATGGGACATGCAAATAAGGTAGAATTCCAATTGAGAATCACCTCATCAATAGTACAGATATTCTAACTCTGCATCGCCAAACGAGCTTATATTCCATCCCCACTTCATCAACCTGCATGCAATTAAGGAGTTTATTTTGAACTTTTTCATTGGATTTTTTCATGAAAGTTGATGAGGAAGTACTGTGCAAAACTGGATACATTATTATTTCACAGGGGTGGATACTGAGCATGCAATCTATTGTACTAGCTATACTATTTTTGTGGATGCAACCAACTATGTATGGGGGGAAATAGTAGAGATTATGTTTTTCCTAACTGAGAATTTGTTATATGCACAATAGCTTTAATTTTTTTGTTTTTATTTTTGCTGAGGCCATTGTGATTCTTAGTCCAAACATAATCTTTTTTTTCTATTTTATTTATTTATTTATTTATTTATTCTCTCATACGTTACATCCTGACTGCCATTTCCCCAGCTTCCACTCCTCCCAGTACCCACCCCTACCTCACTTTTCCTCCAGATCCACTTTGCCTTTGCTCCCCCACCCAAAAAAAAAAGAGAGGTCTCCCTGTTCCATCTCTACATGGCCTAACCAGGCAACCCAACAGTAAGAAAATGGCCCAAGCATAGGCACATGAGTCAGAGACACCCCAACTCCCATTCTTTGGAGTCCTATTAAAAACACCAATCTATAAAACCATAAGGCATATGCAGAGTACGTAGCTCAGACCCATTCAGGGTCCTTCCAAACTTAATCTTACTCCTTTGACTTTTATACAAATGTAAGGTATATATTTGATACTAACATCGAACTGTTCAGGTGATTAATTGGTTGTTCACCTCCTTGGGACTAGAATTTCAACTCGTAGTCTTTGCTAGTGCAGTGACAGTAGAACAAAGGCCTAAACTACCTAAGTTTTACTTACCCATCCAGGAAGAAAGAAGCTAGAGCCACCCTTTTATTGGAGCAGCTGAGACTATTGATTAAGATGATTTACTTACACTGTCTACCGAGACATGACACAAAAAACACCTAGCACTGAAAAGTCATGAGATCTATGGCTTGGATTTGCTTTTAGATCATTGTATTTCTTCTGTGAGTGTGTGTGTGTGTGTGTGTGTGTGTGTGTGTGTGTGTGTGTGTGAACATATGTTCTATTTTATTTTTCATCTATGTTTTATGGTGTCCATACATCTTTCAAAAAAACTAAATATACAAATATCACTTAAATATCACTTTATACATGTGGAGAATTTTCTGGAGCAACTTACGAACTCAGCTGTGGACCGTAAAGAAAGTAAAAATCTCAATGATGGCATGAGTGCCAAGACCCATCTCTTGTGGCTTTGATTCCACAACCCTGTCTGTGGGCAGCTAGAGAATGAAGAACTGAAAGATACTCAGAAACATGTACAGTGAAGTAGGATCTGATGGGCTTCTCTAACAGCTACCACAGATTTGTAATTCAGAACCTCAAGCATGTTTATTAGCCACAGAACAGGGGGAAGATTTAGCTAGTCTCCCAAGAATTCTCTGTATATAATCCCAAGGTCTTGTTCAGCACTCTATCATCTGAGCTATATGCCCAACTCTTTTTTTTTAATCCTAAACACACGTCAGATGAATGTTTACTTGCTCCACTTGACAAATATGGCCTTTATATAAGTTAACAATGACTTCCATATGACTAAGCACTATGACCAATGACTAGCCTTCATCCTAAATGTTAAAATCACTTAATAAATCTAGTCAGTTCCTCTTTTCTCCTGTAGTGTCTTCACTCTGATTTCAGGAGTACCACCCTGCCTTCTCCTGCCTTAGCAGCTCCTCTAGACTGCCTCATTTGTTTCCCAAACTCATAGTTCAGAGAGACTCCAGAGAACCATCTTCAGTTGCTTCTGTCTGTATGCATTCTGGTTCTGGTTCAAGAGTCACTTCTCTAACACTATAATCTGCTGATGCTCACCTTTGTGTCTCCTGTCTAGGCTTTTACTTTGAACACCAGGATTATATACATCCATCCTCTCTGTGTACACTTAACATGTCAAGTCACATACTTAAAACAGACTTCTTGGTGTCTGCCACCTTCAACACTCCTCAGCATTTTTAAGCTCCATGGATCTGAACTCAGCCCTCACAACTAATTGCTTAGGCACAAAGTCCTGCAAGTAACCTATGATTCTTTTCTTCTTTGATGCCTTCCCAGTTTCAGATTGTCAGGAAATTTTGTTGGTAATTTCTTCAAAACACCCTAATGTTAATTACTTTTAATTTCTTTTTCTATTTGGTCTAAGCCACCATCATTGCTTGTCTGCATGACCAACAGCTTCTTCAACAGTTTTCTCTAATACTATTCATCTGTCAAAGAGTTTATTCTCAACACAACTGTTAAATCAATACTGCTAAAGTATGTCACATCATGCTATTCTGCTCACAATGCAAACCACAGGCCCATGCCTACTGATGTTCTATGTACAAGCATAGATCATTGCAGAAGCTCCTGGGATCAAGTACTTGTCTCCGCCTCCTTTTTTTTTTTTTTTTTTTTTTTGACTTGAAACTCCTTTCCCAGTTCTTCACTCTGCCAGTGATTTCCGCCTGTGTGATATTTCTTAACCATTGTAAGTGATTTCATATGGCAATACCTTTGTGGTAGCCTTCCCTATACCCGACAGTCCTCTTTCCATGAATACTGAAGGCTTCTTCTAGTTTCCTCAAGCTTTGCCTAGAGATCAGTGTTTGATTGAGAACTGTTGTGAATGCTCAGTGCTGTAGCCTGCCTCATCTTGGCACTCCCATTGCTGCTAACTTGCTTTACATTTCTTCTCCGTCTATGTATCGCTTAACATATGAGGTATGTAACAGAAATCACATTTCCTATTACTTCAACCAAATAAGTATATTGGAGGCTGTTGATGAACACTGAGTCTGTTGTCCTGATTGATCAAAAGGCTATTTTGCTACATAAGCATCATTGTCTATAATGCTTTATCTATTCAAACTATTGTTTTCCTATAGTGAAGTCGCAGGTTTAGGATTCCTGGAAAAATTATAATTTTTAAAATTCTTGGAAATATGAAGAAATTGCCTCCCAAATGGACTATTGAATTTATATTCTCAACAATATTATACTTCACTGAGTATTGTGCTGTTATTTTTGAAAATTTAATTGATAAAAATGTAATTATGTTAACGATGAAACTCTAATTTGTGTTATATTAAATACCATCTTTTTATATTCATATTTTTTTCCTTTTATGTCACCTGCACCTGACCTTGGTCCAATTACAATTAATGTCTTTATGCTTTATTTTCTTATCCATTTTTAACTGTATGTCTTACAATCAAAATCTATCTTCTTTGACTGTTTTTAACATAACTATTATACATTTATTGCCATTAAAATTTATGCTAATTTTATGATTTATAAGCCCTCAACAGGTTTATTGATTCATAAATATATTCATAATTGTTGCAGAGAGAAAAAGATTTCCTGGTAAATTTTAAATGTTTGTAGTTTTTCCATCTTACAGTTCATGGAGCTCATTACTTATCTATAGATAAAATCTACATGAAATATTTCAAGTATTAGTAGTAAAGGTTATTTGTGAATAGCGTTTAATAGCCTCACAAAAATGTGGCTAAAGCACAAGTCAAGTAGAGCATAGAAATACAGAAGCTTGATGCCTGAGCGAAGACAGCTTAGGAACATTCTTCCATTGATAAACTGTCAGTATCAATTGTACTTTTAAATTTTCCTCTTCTTAGAATTTATTCTCTGCTACCAATTTCTAGTCAAGGAGAATGACATTGATTGTAGATAATTGAGGCTGAACTTTTGGGGTGATTTTTAAAGGTGACTTTGAATCTCTTCATATTTTGCTTGTTGGTATTTTAAAGATCTAATGATAATGATCTTACATTTGCAAGCAGGACAAGCTAAAAAAAAAAAAAAAAAATCTCCCATTACCGCAGAGACCCTGTCAGAGACAATTCATTCTATTGGATTCTCTTTTTGTTTTGTTTTGTTTTATCTTCAGTAGCAATTATATGTGGTTTCTTTTCCTTTATTGCATTACATGTTCAAAAACCTTTACCCTAAAAAGTGAATTTATACTGATAGAATGCAGAAAGATCAAGTTTGTGCCATAAGAGATGCTACCATCCTAGGGGTTAAATGTGGCTTCTATTTGTCTATGATCAGCAACATCACTAACAATGATGAGGTGAGAATGAAGGAGGTCTTTGGACCTAAAGAGAATTTAAGTAAGTGCAATGTAATTACCCATGCTGGACTTAAGACAGAATGACAAGGTTAACATCCTCACTAACATTCATCCTAATTGAAGAAAATTGAAACTAACATCAGCTACTTTCCTCAAATGTGAGTCATACTTCTTTTCCTAGTGCCTTTCATTTTCTCTTTATTGATAGTCTCCCAGCAAGAATCAGATTTTATCAAAGTTGGTTATCTGTTACTTTATAAACTATTGTTCTTGCAGGATATGAAAATGCAAGTTAGTTGTTAAGGATTCTGAAATGTAAGAAGATCTGTGGTTTTGCTGGTGTCTAAGCTAAGGAAAAAGCCAGAAGTAAACATCCTCTTTCCTAAGAAACCCTCACTATGTAGCACGGCATAGTTCCATGATATATACTTTGTTGTTATTTTATTCTTACACATTGAATTGCCTAAATCTATGGAAATATTAAAATACAGAATTTTGAATGATTATCTTTTGAAACATCCTCCAACTTCTGTTAGAAAACAAATATTCCTATAAATGTAGTATGGTTGACTAGTTTTTATTTTTGTCTTCCTCCATGAAAATATGAAATTTGGGGGAGTAGTTTTCTACATTTGAATAGTACTAGCATAATACATGGAGAGCTGACACCACAGATTTTCCATATAAACTACTGAAAGCTTCTCGTGAGATTATTCACATCCTCACCACTACCTGGAAAGTCTTCAAGAAACAGATGACTACAATTTCTCTTTCTTTTCAGATTTAGCTTTTCTTTGAGTCATACCCTTTTCTCTTATTTTCCAGATTATTCTTAATACACTTCTAATGTCAAAATATTTTCTTATTTGTCTTCTCCCAGAAGCCACGATTGCCCTAAATGTGTCCAATTAACAATGAAGTTCCTAACTCTTACTGTTATGCATAGGATTTCTTATTCATATCCAGCTAAAAATAATGAATACAAGGTGGACATTGTAATTGTGTATGTGTAGGGGGCTATTAATTTATATTTCAAATGAGCTGATTGTTATTTGTTCTCAAATGATTCTAGACACACAGCAGGGTGTGTGCACTCTGACTAGCTGGGTATACTAGCAAGACAACCTGAAGGTAAAGGAAAGCTTCAAGGAAACAGGGCTAGGCCTGGGTTTCCTTCTTGTTTAGTGATTAAGTTTCTCATGAGACTAGGTACTAGCGCAATTGGTAAAATACAGTTGGGAGCCCACAGCAAAAGACAGAGGGAGAGTATGATATAGAAGAAAATCCCATAGACTAAAAGAACATGAATTTTTTAATTTAAATTTTTATTTTTATTTTTTATCATTTTCCCTGTTCACACTGTAATAAAACTGAGCATTAGATTCAGGTAAAGGATAGAAAAACTTTTAAGTCATTGTCTGTCAATTAACAGTTGTCTTATTTTACTTTGTTTTGTTGACACTTTTCAGATCTCAAAACATGGACTGTGACTCAGATCTGACCATTACCTGAAGCTGTGAGTTCATAGCCTGGCTTAGGACAGCCATCAGTCAGAAATACTGCAGCAGTACAAGGGATGCTACTCATGCAGAATTCCAGCCCAACTTAAACCCATCCGTTACTGATAACTGCTAAGAAATATTTAGTGCCATGGGGCTTATAGCACAATCTTCTGGCAGAACAGGTTCTGATCATTTCCAAAATTCTTATGATAAGTACATTTATACTTGTGCAGAACTTTTTTGCCCCCAGATATTTTTCCAAACCACAGGAAGTTATGTTTTTAAGTCCATTTAAAGTCTAGTTAACTAGTATTTGATTAGCTCTACATAGGTGACTAATACCACTCTGAATGCTTCTGAGTTATCTTCTACAATCATTAATATAGACTGAATCAAGTGCTATTTTAATCTTTTTTGGCTTGTATTATTTTATGTTCATTATAGGTTAACAGTGTCAGGTTTAGATTTGTTGTAAAATTCCATATCTGTGTGTGGAAAACAAATATGATGCCATTTACTACATAAATTTGTTTCATTTTAATAAATATTCTCTCTCTCTCTTTTTTGAGAATTCTATCCATGAGCCCTATGTTAACATCATTTCCATCCCTCTCTCTCTCCACCTCCAACTCCCACTGAATTTCCATACCATGCCTTCTCAGATTCTCAAATTCATGACTTCTTCTCCTATAATTATTATTGTTACACACACACACACACACACACACACACACACACACACACTACTCAGTCCTTTGTGTTGCTTGTATATCTGTGTGTTTACAGCTAATCACATGGAATTAAATAACCTGCCAAGGAGAATCAATCCCTATAGAAAACCAGTTCTCCCATTCTTAGCAGCATTGATAGCCTTCATCTAAGAGTGCCTTGTTAAATTTTCTGCATCCACATTGCATATTGCTTTTCTTTATCTATAATCCTCCCTTTCTCACAGAGTTTTTGTTTGTTTGTTTGTTTGTTATTTGTTTTTTGGTTTTTTTTTTGTCATTCTTAACAATCAAACTCAATGTCATGCTACTTCCTAGAATTCTTGCCTAACTGCTCAGATAAAACCAAACTACCGCCTATGCTAACTTAGAAGATATATATGGAAAGAGGAAAATAGAGACAAACATATTAAATCAATTCTTCTCACCTATCATTATATGCAGTAGACTCTGTCTTCAAAATATGACTAAAATTTTTGACAAATCTAGCATATTACATCTTTATGCAACAGTGGTCTAGACACCTTCCTTTTCAAGGATTTTTGGAGCAGAAATTAACTGTTCTCTCTTCATCTTATCTTCTCTTTGTATATTCTATCCTTTACCTATTAGGTTTCTGTCATACCAAGCAAGATCATCATGATTGTTACTCAACTTGCCATGACTTAGAATCATCTGAGAAGAGAGTGTCAAGTGATAGTCTTTATTGGGTTGATTTGTGGACATGTCTGTGGGTGATTTTCTTGATTGTTAATTCATGTGAGAAGTCCAACCCTTTCATGTGTATAACTATTCCCTAGGCAAATGATCTTTCAATATATAGGATTGAAGAAATATAAAAGCAAGCAGACATCATGAATGCATTGACTCTTCTCTCTTCTTGACTTTGAATGTGGTGAGACCACCTACCTTAAGCTTCCAATTCTATTATTTCCCTAAAATGAGAACCTGGAAGGCCAAATCAAATGAATCCTTTCCTCTCCTTGGTTGTTTTGGATCAGAGTAATTTTTAAAACTGTAATGGAAATGAAACTAGAATGGAAATTGGTACCAGAGAAGTGGGGTTGTTGCTGTGATGTGCCTGACCATGTTACTTTTTATGCTTTTGAGCTATTTTGTTGAAAGACTGTGAACGTGATTGGAACTTTAGACTGAAATACCTGTTTAGTACTCTGAGTTTCATGGGTCATTCTTGTGGGAGTGTAGAAAAGACTAATGCTGAGGGAAACATTCACTGTGGAGGACTAGCTCATGAGATTTCAGAGGGGATTAAGGACTTTATCAAGAATTGGGCCAAGGGATATTCATTTGATAGTTGTTTGGAAATTGTGTGCTGATTATGCTAGAGCTGAAGAAGCAGCTGTAACTATCAAAGAAATCAGCACCAATGAAGTGAAATCATTTTGTACTTCACTGGGACAATAGGAACATGTTTCTTCAGGATCAGTACACAGAAGCTACCAAGAGTGCCAAACTACATAGTGAACTTGTACTAGAACATGGCCATGTGTAATTGTCATCCATGCTCTACTGACTTAGAATTATTTAAGGAGCAAAAATGAGGGGGCCATTGTAATGGCTAAAGTTTGGCACCTCATGGCAGGGTTGGAGTCCTTGCAGAGAATTCTTTAGAGGGCACTGATGAAGGAGAAGTCTCAGTTGCAGAAGATCCCAGGATACTGAAGAAAATCAGACCTGTGGATGTCTGCCAAGGATAGCTACAGATGGAGAGTGGAATTAACTCATGCCTGCAGGAGAAGCTGTGCGTACATGCTCCAGATCTTAGATTAGAGAAGAGGGACTGCCCATGAGTTCTGAAGCCAGGAAGGTACCAAGTCCATGTTACACATTGAGCTACAGAATTTGGAATTACACTACTGAATTTTGGTTTTATGATAATATGATTGACTTTATATCCTGATTACTGCCTGACGGAATAACAATTTTTAACCTTGTAACTTCATTTTTATAGGAGCTCATAGTTAAGACACGACTTTTTTAAAATTTTTTTCTCTCATATATTACATCTGACTACAGTTTTCTCTTCTTCCTCTCCTCCCAGTCCCCCAACTTCCCACCTCCATTTTGCCATAGGCCCATGTAGCATGAATCTTAAAATTTCTTATTAATAAAATCGAACCTGAGGCCAGTTATTGGGGTGAATACTGGAAGATCAGAGAACCAGAACAAGCCACAGCTACCTCACCTCGCCAGATCCTCAGCTGGTCTTGCTTCCTCAGACTGGAGGCCTCTGAGTCCTCATCCAGAATGGGTCTCAGCTGAATTGCTGCTCAAAAGCCTGAATGCTTAACCAGGCCAAATGCTTAACCAGCCAAATGCTTCTAGTTTGTGGTCCTCATGCCTTATGTACCTTTCTGCTTTCTACCACCACTCCCTGGGATTAAAGGCTTGCTTTCTGGAATTAAAGGCATGATGAGTCACCATGCCTAGCTGTATCCTTGAACACATGGATTTCTGCCTCTGAAATGCTAGGATTAAAGGCGTGTGCCACCACTGCCTATCCTTTATGTTTAATATTGTGGCTGCTCTGTCTCTGACCCCAGATAAGTTTATTAGGGTGCACAATATTGGGGGGAACACAATACCATGGTCCCACTCCTTCTCCATTGTTTCCTTTCAGAAAAGGGCGGGCCTCCAAGGGATATCAACCAAACATGGCATATCAAGTTGTCTCAAGACTAGGCACCTTCCCTCATATTAAAGCTGGAAAAGGCAACCCAGTAGGAGAAAAATGGTCCCAAAAGAAGGCAAAAGAGTCAGAGACAGCCCCCATTCCCAGTGTTAAGAGTCCCACAAGAATATCAAACTACACAACCATGACCTGACACATATGTAGAGGGCCCAGGTCGGAGCCATGCAGGCTACCTAATTGTAGATTCAGTCTCTGTGAGGTCCTGTGAGCCGAGGTGAGTTGATTCTATGGGATTTCTTGGGGTGTTCTTGATCACATTGGCTCCTACAATCCTCCTCCACTTGGCAGGATTCCCCAATCTCTGCCTAGCATTTGCCTGTGGGTCTCTGCATCTGTTCTCATCAGTTGCTTGTTGAAGCCTCTCTGATGACAACTATGTTATGCTCCTGTCTATGAGTACAGCTGAGTATCATTAGGAATCAGAAAGAAAAAAAAATGACACTTTGGACTTTTTGTAAAAATTTGGAGATTGAGTATATTGTGTTGTGTTTTGTATTATAAGGTTAACTTGAGACCTTGGGGACAAAGGATGGAAAGTTAAGGTTTGAAAGCACTGTGTTTGTTAGTATGGCAGTTTGACTAGGGGTGGATTATAGTGGTTTCAAATGTCAATTTGCCACCATTTAGAATCACCAGGATGAAGAATCTAAATTGAGTAATTGTCTTTATCAGGTTGGACAGTAGATACATTGATAGGGGATTGTCATGATTGTTCTTTCATGTGCGAAGATCTAGAACATTGTGGCTGGCACCATTTTTTAGGTTGGGGGTCCTGAACTATATACAGTAGGATAAATCTAAAATCAAGCAGACATCATGGATGCAGTCTTTTCTTTCTGTTCTTAACTATGGATATGTGACAAACTGACTCAGTTTCCTGCCTCTGGGACTTCCCTGTAATCATGAAGTATAACCTGGATTGTAATTCAAATAATCCATTGCCTCTGCCTAGTTGCTTTTTCTTTGTCATACTTTGTCATAGCAAGAGAAACAAAACTAGACAGCCATGTTCAGAAATTTGCCTAAGAGTCCCCCAAACCCTTGCATTTCTCAGTTCTCATATTTTTCTCCCCATCCTCTGGCTTAACCTGCAACGGGCAGAGACCTTCCTGCTGTGACTCACATGTGAACCATCATCCCTGAATCCACACACTCTGTTTACATTGATTTTTTTGTCTGTTTGTACTGTGATACAAGTTTAATGAGTTGATATTTTTGTTCTTTTGGAGGGTATCTGATTTCTTCTGTATTATATCCCTATTGCTTAGAACACTGTCTGACCTATATGAGGATCTTAATAAATATGTGTAAAATAAATTAGTATCCCCCTTTTCACTGAGGGTAGATCTCAGAGATCAAATGCCATGTGTCCTGTCCTACTAGACAGCAGGACACATGTAGGCATCTATTGAAAAGGTATTTCTTTTATACATTTGTATATGTTTTTCCTTTTTTTTTTTTTTTCAACATGTGGGTTATTTTCTGTTTGGTGTCTGCTATCACTGAAACTAGAGTCTACATCTTTAAAAACAAAATCTTACCATGCTGCCTTCATAATATGACAACAACTTTCTGCTGCAGAAAAATCTGGTGGAAGAGGCATGAACATTATCCTATTATTTTTTAAACAGAACAGACTCTATCACATTCATGTAGATTTTCCAACTCTATCAAAAGCGTGCTAGCTGCTGAGTTCACACAAAGGAACTGTGTAATCTGGTAGTAAAATATTGCAATGCAAATAGTGAAATTCAAGCAAAATACAGAGTATAATATTGACACAGAGCCTGGCTCTTTGCCACATTAACGATTATGTGTCCTCTTTGGGAGATGTGTGATGCATTGCTGGCTGGCAGCATACCTAGCTCTAAGGATCAGATAAAAAGGTTTACAGATTTCCAAATCAAGGGACTTTTTTCCCTATTTACTCACTTGCTTTTTTTTTTTATTACCTGGCTCCTTTGGCAGGAAAATATTTTGAACAATGTTTATCATCCCGAACTAAAAATTGCTTAAGATGGTAAGTGCACACTCACTCCTGCCTGACATGCACAAAATCCAGCAGAGAAAGCATAACTTCCTTATTGTATGTTTTCCATAGTTATGTCATCTGAGTCTTAATTTTATTTATTTTTTCTCTGTTTTCTATTCTTGTTGTCTCCTGGGAGAAGTATTGCTGCTCACAGCGCAGGTCTTTATAGTTTGATTTACTTGTCATTTTCTTCAATATTTATCAAATGAACAATGTTTGAAAGCTTTTAGTCTATTCCTGGTTTTCATAACATGCTTGGCAGCAACATATCCTTACTCTGTTTTCCTGTTGAAGAAACCTCCCCCGCCCTGCCCATTTCCCTTAATCTAATGGTGTGTGCAATGATAAGCATTTTTGTGATTATCAAACGTTGTTTTCAAGAATCAACCTTCTGTATTAAGGAGTGATGGTATAAATGCATTGCCTGCATATTTGCTTAATTCTCAACACTCTTTCCCTAGCTGTGTAGAATTTGTGAGCCCTGTTTTGTGGACAGGAAACTGAGACTAAGATCAATTCAATAATGTCTGCAAAGCCACAGCACTATTAAAGGCTAGAGCTAAGATTTAAACATGAGCCTTTAGCTTTTCCAGCTGCATAAGAATCAGTAACTTTAATAACTAACAAGATGCTTTCCTTACTCACTATACTTTCTGCAAGATAATTTTGTACTTAATGACCTGTGTGTGTGTGTGTGTGTGTGTGTGTGTGTGTGTGTGTGTGTGTACATTACTCAAATATTTACTGAAAATAAATCATGATGAAATCAATTAAAAAAATTCTCAGGGGTACATACATAATTTTATCACTTGTTAAAAACAACCAAACTTTAATAGTGAGGAGATGATGTGTTTGTTAATTTCATGAGAAGATCATATCTTGCCTGGATATTGATATTACAGGGTATATGGCATCTTCAGTGCTTTTCAGAGTTGATTGATCTTTAATTTCATTATTGTCAATTTTGAGAATGCCACTTTAAATCAATTTATAGAACATATTAGCAGAGGTATGTTTATGGCGATTTCAGAAATTGATAGAAATTCTGTCCTATCCCCAATCCAAAATCTATTTAATATTTTTTGTTCCTTGTAAGGTTCAAGCCAGCAATTACTCAAACAGCATTTTTTTAAAATACAGCAGTGTATCACAATAAATCCAAATATTTGCTAACTTGGTATTTTCTTTCTGAAGAATGATGGGAAAATATTGTCTTTGTTTTTTCTATAATTCCACCATTATGCTTCAATAGGACCAGAAAACAATACATGCAGTGAAGACTGAAGTTGGTCAAACAGCAGTATATAATTTGAGCCAGTATGTGTAGGCAGCATCTGTTGGTATTGCCTGGCTTGAGAGAAGGCTCAGAAGTTTTGCAGTGTAGCAGCTACTAATGTTACCAGAACATCTCAAATTCATTATGTGTTACATTTTGAATTAACTTTTTCCTAATTTTTTTATGAACTCCAATGTGTAGTTTCATATGCAGACTGACTTATAGTTTAAAACCTGTGTTCTAGACTGTAATAATTGTTTATTTTAGTAACATATTAAATACATTTCAAAGTAATCCAAATGGATTCAGTGGGATCCAAATATGTCACAATAGTTATTACTATTAAAATAGAAAAGTATGTGTTGTACATAATTTTGTGATAGAATTCTATGTATTTTACACTATGATACCAAATGAACATTATTCAATCAAGTTTCACAAGATTAAATAAAGTGAATAATTAATGACTCACTTTGAGTTCTCACCTCTATGGATATATGTGTGTGTGTGTGTGTGTGTGTGTGTGTGTGTGTGTGTAGTTTTGCACACTAATAAGTATAGCTCTTTGTTTACTTGGAAAATTAATTTTATTAGTGCAAATTAAAAGGAGCTTTTTATCTATTTCATTTGTATTTATGTATATACAATGCATGTGTATATGTCTGTATGTATGTATGTTTACACATACACAAGTATAGTTGCATGTATGTCATGATGTGTCTAGAGAACAGAAAACAACCTTGGATATCAGTCTTCTATTTCTACCTGTTTTAAATTGGTATCTTTTTGTTCTTTTTGTTCACTGCTGCCCATGGCAGGTTAGTTGGCCAATGAATTTCTTAAAATTCTATGGATATGATACCATACCCAGCTTTATGTTGGCTCTGAGGACTGGGAGTAAGGTTCTCATGCTTGTGTGGCAAGCAACTCATCCACTGAGCCACATTCCCAGCCAGGAAATATTTCTTGAATAGTTTTAAAAGTATCTGAGTGAGAGATGGAATGAAATCATAGAGGTCCTTCTAGGCTGCTACCAATTTCTTTATCCAGCCAATCTCCCACAACCTTTTTCAGGTTCTAGTTTCATAAGTCTCCCTGGTCTCCCGTCCATGCCTTCTCTCAATACAATAGTCCAGGCCCAACATTCAATTTCCACACCTAGTCTGGTAGCCCTTGTATCTGGGATTTCTCCAGGACCCACCCTGCCTGCCACCACCCACAGGTCCCTTCTACTCTGCCTTCAATCTTTCCACCTGGCCAGATTTCCCATAACCTTCTCCTGGATCTAAACAGTGAGTCTCCCACCCTTCCCCATCTGTGCTTTCTCCTTAGCCACCCTGATTCCCACCTGGGACCACCCCATCTAACCAAGACCCCTTATCTAGTCCCCAGGCTTTATCTGGCCACCTCTGCCTATACCACAACCAAGCCTTAGACCTACTGCCAGGACCCACCCCACCTATTCTCCAACCCATAGCCACCCCCTACACTACCTTCAACCTTTCCATAAAGTCAGATCTACTGCTACACTCCAGGCTTGGACTAGAAGGCACATCCTGTACACTAGTCTGGTCCCCTCTCTCCACTTGACTTCATCCCACCCAAGCCATTTCCAATCTCTAGGCTGAAATCACGTGCATGCCCTCTCCTCTGCTCAAACATGCTCTGTCCATGTCAGACTTAGAACTAACAAAAGAAATCTAGTTGCCCAGATTCATCAGAAAGTTACAAACACTATGCAAGTTCAAGGCAGGAACTTTTCTCCAAAACCTACTAGTCCTGCAGAGTGTTTGTCATTGAGAATTATCTAAAGGAAACTCAGGACAAGGAATGTAAAAGAACAACCATGAAATCCATCAAAGAATTCAAGAAATTTAAGGAAGTAACAAACAGCTCAGTGAAATTATGGGGAAAAAAAAAAACTTAAGGAGAAGAAAATGCCTGACTGGTTACAGAGAAAACACAAACATAAGGTTGATGGAAGTGACAAGGAATCCAGTATTTGAAACAGAACTCCATAAGGAGATAGAAATATTGAAAAGGGCGTAGGCTGAAATGAAGATGGAATTGAAAAACTCAATGAATCAGCTAGAAAGCTTAAGGAAAGCCTTACAAGTAGAATGAACCAAGCAGGAAATAGAATATAAGGAGTTGAAGATAAGGTAGAGGATCTAGGCCAGATATCCCAAGTCTATAGCATAGACCAGATCTTCAACAAGATCACAGAAGAAAATGTCCCCAAACTAAAGAAAGACACACCCTTACAGATAGAATAAGCACTCAGAACACTAAACACATAACACCAGAAAAGAAAGTCCCCACAGCATATCAAAATTAAAATTCTAAGTTTACACACACAAAAAAAGTTTATTGAAATCTGCAAACCTCAAGTCACATATAAAGAAAACCCCATCAGAATAATAGATTTCTTAGTGGAAATTTTGAAAACCAGAAGATCCTAGGGCAATGCATTCAGAGTCCAAAAGATGATGACAGCCAGCCTAGACTGTTATAACTAGCAAAAATATCTGTCATAATTGAAGGAGAAAGAAAAATATGATATAAACAGCCTCAAAAATTGTATTCAACAAACCAAGCACAAAGGACATACAAGTAGCCATATTCGGGGCTGAAGAGCAGAATAAGAATAGCAGAGGGACTGTGGGAAGAAGTATGATGCCATAATTATCAAAACACAAATTCTCACTGAGAGCACAAATAACATCAAACGATCAACAACATGATGACCACAATTAACTCCCATATTTAAATAACTTTAAGTTTCAATAGCCTCAAAATACACAGGCTAACTAAATGAATAAATAATTCCCTCTATCAGTTGTCTATTAAAAAAAAAAAACCCTACATCTTTGCTTTAAAGATAGGCACCACTTTAGAACAAAGGGATGGACAAATGAAACTGATGCTCAGGTGCTGAGGATGTCTTTCTGTATGCTGTGAATGTGTTGCTTTTATTGATTGATAAATAAAACACTGATTGGCCAGTAACCAGACAGGAAGTATAGCATAGGCGGGATAAGTAGAGAAGAGAATTCTGGGAAGTGGAAGGCCGAGTCAGAAGACGCTGCCAGCCGAAGCCACCTTACAGAGAAGTAAGATGTAAAGTACCAGTAAGCCACAAGCCACATGGCAACTTTTAGATTAATAGAAATGGGTTAATTTAAGATATAAGAACTAGATAGCAAGAAACCTGCCACGGCCATACAGTTTATAAGTAATATAAGAATCTGTGTGTTTACTTGGGTCTGAGTGGCTGCGGACCCCTGTGGGACTAGAGAAATCTCCAGCAACACTCAGGACAAACAAAACAACAATTAAAAAAAAAAATAAAACTTAACAGTCACAAGCCAGATAGCTGCAGACCAAGATGTGGCAGGGTCACTTTAACATTAGTTTACTTAGTTCACTTATTCCATGTTGCAAAGTGTTGAACCTCCATGGAAGAAGAACAGAACGAGGTCAAAGTTCCCCATTGGGGATAGAAGACACAAGTCTTTAAGGCCATTGAGAATTTAAATTCACATTGAATGAGTGGAAGGCTCTATAGGCTTTTGCATAAATACACACCATGATGTAATTAAACATTACCAGTATTGTTGTTATCTGAAGAGGAATATACTGTAGTATAATAGCAGCTGAAGTATAACAGTAACAATTGGTTATTATAATACTTCAAGCAGAGAACATAATTTAAAACATATATTAGAGACAGACGTAATACTTGCAAATGAATCATCACCACAGTGTCCTTCCCCAAATACCGTGCATTCTTTGCCCTCTCCTTCACTCTATAATGATGTGCTTCTATTCTGCCAAAACTTGTTTTTAGAAAGAATAGTGGGAAGAAAGAATATGAAATATGGATAGAAACAAGGAAACATCTGAAGTTGCATACAGTACTCACAGTGACAGACTATGATGACTTTAAGGACAGTGCAAAGGAGGTAAAAATCCTACTTCAGACTGTGGATGTGAACTACTGACCTTCTCGTGGTAACCCACAGTCAAAGATTTCTGACCAACAGTTTGGGTGAGGTTGCCATTCTAGTGAGAAATCATGGTAGAAACAGAAAGGTTGAATTGGAAGATGCAGGAGGACAATACAAATTCATTTTTGGAAGAACTGAATTCAGGGTTCTTGTAACCTTTGGGAACAGTGAGTAATACAAATGTAGGTTCAGAAATGAGAAATGAGGATGGAAATTCTGATTTATTGCTCAATAGATATGTTCAGCTGTAAGAGCAGTGAAGGGCATTTAAACAGGTTTGGAAGGGGATAACCACAGTGGGTATACAACAGAGAGAAACATTTCCATGTAAGAGGTAGGCTAAGCAGTAAGGTACACAAGTTTCTAGAAGTTGTGGGATAAATTATGAAGTTAGAGTGTGGGGAAGCTAAAGGAATGAGAATGAATAGTTGATTATGTCAAACATGGTGAACAGTCACAGAACTCAAGGATTAAAAGTAAACCAGTCTATTTAACATAGAACTACTCTGGGACTTCTAACTTGTATAGAAATGGAGAAGGATGCATAGTATCAGTATGATACCTGTTCTGTCAACTAGACAAAGATTTCCTATAGGTTGCTACCACATTTTCATCTGTATTTTTTATCCTCCTTTCCAAATCATGGCATAAAAGAGGTTAGAGATTGACTACCTGTCTGAATTGGTAACTTAAATTGCAACAGGAGAAGACTGACTCCATTTGGTTTGTGCTGTTCCCCTTATACAATTTAAAAATATTATCCTTGACTTAATTTCTACCAAGAAACTTGAGAAAACTGGCATATGTGTTATGTTGAAATGAATTTGTCATTTCCTGCTTTACCATAGACGCAGTCTTCTTATTTTTAGTGTCACTAAGAATTACTGCCTTTGGTTGCTAATCACTAAAGAGTTGCAAAGTATCCGTTATTTGTGACTGGCACAATCTATTTTGATCACTCTACAGCCTGCATTCAAGGAATGTCACATTCCATTGTGTGCTATGTTAGATCACAATATCATTTTACACTGAATTCCAAATTCTTTACACTCCACCACGAATATATCTGGATGTGAATACCCTAATTTGTGAGCTATATGACTCCTTTGTTCCCTTGTAATAGATGTCATGCTAAACTGTCCTTCATACCCCAAAGACAGTGTTCCTTTCCTATAAAGCACCCCATTATTCCCACTTCCAGTGTAGAGCTTTTGTAGTTTTGCTCTGTGCCTCATTCATGTCCTCTCTAATAAAGGCCTCTTTGTAACATGCACATTAGTAGAACTCTCTAAATCTCAGGTTCTCTAGAAGAACTCCACAGAAAAGAAAAGAGAAATATTAGCATATGTATATTTAGAGCAAATATAAATAATAGAACAACCAACTAAGAGTTTCAGTCCCCTAGATAATGATGGAGACGCCATGAAGAACTTGTGATCAGTTTTCATGTATTGTTCTGAAGCAATGCCTCACTTGCCTGCCTTAAAAATGTTTACCTACTTATTATACTTTTGCCTTACTGTACTTTCACCTTTGACCTCACATTTTCAATGTTAGAAACTTATGCATATTCAGATACCAAAAATTTCCATAAGGTTCTTTGTATCATATCGGGTAAAAAACATTTGAATCAAGTGTAAGGAATTTTGGATTTTAGAGTTATGTTTCCTGATTCACCTAATTCACCTAATTCTCTTCGAAGGAAATTAAATTTGACTTTGAAATAATAAGATGTTTCTTCTAATTTGATACCTGATATCTCAGGATTCTTTGTCATTTTTTTCCTATTTGTTAAAAGAAGGAAAGAAGGAAGGAAAGAAGGGAGGGAGGGAGGGAGGGAAGAGAAGGAAAGAAGGCTAAAAATCATAGCAGAAGAAAGTTGGACCAGATATTATATTAAGCTGTGGCAAATGTGTTCACCTTTTATAGTCCCCATGTTTTATAATGAAGATACTTCATTGAAACAATGATGCATACTTCAAGGGTTCCCTGGAGAGCAGTGAATCCTGTTTGGAGAGATTCATGAATATGTGCATTAGTACAATCCAACTGGAACTTGCCCTTAAAAAAATGAACCACAAGAGAAGCTGATCAGGTTCCGCTTATGTATATAATCAGAAGGTTATCATATTATCTCCCTCTCCATGGGCAAAGCGGATGTGAATTTCCCTTAGATGAAAAATGCCAAATGAACCCATTTTCTCTTCTATGATGTTCATCATGTGAAACTCACATGAATACCTTAAATACTGGATGAAAAGAACAGAAAATAAACACGGGCTCCATTTTAAACTGAATTATTGTCCTTTGTTGCATGAGATGAATCCTAGTATAAACCTTCAAATATATATCTCTGCCTTAATTTACTGAGTCACTATCAAAGCTACACTCAGGTAAAGGACTTCTAGAGATTACATAAAATGGGAGTAACATTTTGAGTTTCTCTCTCTCTCTCTCTCTCTCTCTCTCACACACACACACACACACACACACACACACACTGTCCTTCAAGATGAATGAGGGACACATGGCAGATCTTGAAGTAGTAGTTTATTTAAAGTACAAAGAATTTCAGGATAAATATTTCTAACCAGCAGTTGGTGCCATTTCCAAGAAAAATGGATGACCTCTACGAAGCCCATGACAGTGATGAAATACATGTAGGTGTATTTGCAGATTTATCTTTAAGTCTTTAACTCTAAGAAATTCAGCCAAAGCTGACATATAAGAAGAAGAATCCTGTAGCCCCCATCCCCCCAAAATCCTTGGCCTTCTTGTAATAATAGTATGAAATGGTCATTATCTAGATCCCCACTTAAAAGTTGTTTGACTGTCATTGTCTATGCTGTGCTAAATAGAAATGCCATTTTGAAACATGAACAATTGCTACAGGATGTTTGAAGAAGTTTCCTCTTAAATTTAGGAAAAATAATGTTAATAAAATCCCTATGTCATTATTTATAGACTACTAAGTTCAGAACATTGGTGTACACACATGGAGATGAAAAATAATTGTCTCCAAAACCCCAGAAGTATAAAAATGTTAAACCCTGCTTAATTCTTGCCTGGCAATTTTATTTTTGACATGTGGATTAAGTCATGACTTAGGCATCTGGTAATGAATTGCCAGACACTGTTTCGATTCTTCATTTCTAGTCACTGTGTTCATGGAGAAGAAAACAATGTTTAAGCTTGTTCATTTTATCTCCAAATCTCTGGATTCAAGATCCGGTTGGACATCTTGAAAGGGCTTCCAATTACAAGTAGAGGGCCTACCACCATTTCAGAATAAACAGTAAGGACAAGAAATTCTTATTAATTGGAGAGGGTAAGGCACTGTAGCCAAATACTAAGCTATTTCTAACTTTTCCCCAGAAGTTGTATTCATGTTTGGGAAAACTAGTACTTTGCCACACTCCAAGAAGAAAGCATTTTATTTAGTAATAGTTCAAATAACGTAGTGAAAATGTCTCTGTGTGCATTTGAACTGGCCCTGGTGGCCTGATTCAGTATTTTGCCCATTTTCTTGGCTTTTCGAGCTTCATACACACAAAAAGAAATTGTACAAAACACTTAACACTGTTTTTTCTGGGCTGGTAATGGGGCTTTCACTGTACAAAGGCAGGAGCAAATTATTTGGAAAGGTGAGGGTTCTCAGAAAAACTACACAACTCTGCTCATACATTTTGGACTCGGCTCTCTCCACTATTGCTGTATGTTTTCGTTCCAGTGCCTAGAATCTCTGAGGATTTATCCTTACCGTGTTAAATACAGAATAAGATAATCTGGACGGATCCACAACCACAAATTTCACATAGAACAACACTTTTAAAAGGAAAATTGCAAATAATTCATGTAATAAAGATTTTACAGAGTTACCTTTTGCAAAAGGCGGTTTTCACCGGCAACATTACCATCTGTGAAGTGAAAATGTCTGGCTACTGAATTGCTGTGTGTGTGTGCGTGTGTGTGTGTGTGTGTGTGTGTGTGTGTGTGTGTGTGTGTGTGTGTATGTGCGCGCATTTGCACGGAGGAGAGGTGGCAGCAAGCGGGTAGAAGGTCAAAGGGTAAATTCCAATTGCTGTGACATATTTTTATGAGCTGAATCATAGCCAGCTTTTAGCCTTGAACAGGGAAGAAGATCTTAGGAAGGGAAGGAACGTGAACAGGCTGGTCAGGAAAATCAAGAAACGCTCTCTCAAATTAGCAGCTAATTGCTCCCCAACCTGCCATATTCATTCATTTGAGCTTTATTTTATTGTGCTGTACTTGAAAAAATCCGTTTTCTAATAAAGGAATCATAGCAAAATCTCAGTTGCAAAATACGAAGTTGTCTTCGGGATTTTTACCTCCCTTTTACAAAGCTTTTGGTGTTTTTCCTAGGGGTGTGTGTGGGGGAGTATCCTTGAAAATCTGAAAGGAGGAGGAGACTACGTGGGAGTTAGTTCCCACAGCAAGGCTGACAAAGCGCTGCAGCCGCTGGAGAGGGGAAACGTTGAGCTGCTGGAGGAGAAACAGGAGGGCCGCTAGCCTCGCTTTGTTACCAGCCCAGACTACTGTACACCAGCTTCCTCTCCTGCAGGCTCTCCCTACAACGTGGGGACGATTTTCTGCTTTGTAGTAGACGTGCTACCAGGCAAATAGAAAAAGAAAAAGAGGGAAACGAGAGAGAGAGAGAGAGAGAGAGAGAGAGAGAGAGAGAGAGAGAGAGAGAGAGAGAGAGAGAGAGAGAGAGAGAGAGAGAGAGAGAGAAAGAGATGTCAGGGGCCGCAGCCCAGGCAGAGCAGCTGCCAGGCCCGCCCAGCATTCAGGCTCTGTGGTCTCCAACGCGGCTGCTGCGGCGACCGCACTGGCAGCAGCTGCAGGGAGGCGCTGCTGGTCCCCAGCCGGCGCATGCTGGGGTCAGAATGGGGAGTCCCTCTAGCTCTCATCTTCTGAGCAAGCAAATTCTTCACATTCCTGCACTGGGGCCCTATGGGCGTCAGCTGACCCGCAGCTAGCGCCGGGGTCCCAAACCTGCCACCTCCGGGGAAACCCTAATCGCTCGGGATGTGTTCTAGAAGGTGTCCCAGAGCTGTCTCCTTCAGGCCTCTCCTCCCTCTTGTCTGCCTGAGGATCTTGCACACCCAGGCAGCCCTGGCAGGGTGCAGAGCCTAAAGAGGACCATCATTTTCAAAGTTGATGGGACAAACCCGGGCTTAACTTGAGGTGGGGAACCAGTCCTGAGGCTTAAAAGAAGATGAAGAAATTAGGCAATTTCACTATTAGCGGAGGCAGCGTTATGACCCTTTTTGTTGTAAAAGGGACATAAATGTAGCTGCAGATTGAATGAAGTTATAGGCCATAAAAGGGCAAGAGAGAGAAGGGAAGAGATAATAGGCGCTGTCCATCTGCGCCTCTTAGCCTCCCCGTGTCAGACCTCCTCAGCAGTGATGGTGGCGAACAGTCTGCCGACAATAACGAATGGGGGAAGGCGGAAGGATAAATGCCACCGAGCGCGGCCGTGCATTTTAGAGTGGCGACAATTGCTGTTTATTTGCTTTTCGTTTATGAAAATGACAAAGGGCAAGGTTATATGTGAGACACATCTCCACACTGTGGTTTACTCGAGGTTTTGGGGAATCAAGGTGACTGGAAGCAGCCGACTTTCATTTCTTTGGATATGGAAAATATTTATAATATTTTCTCTAAAGTACAAATTTTTCCTTGTTAAATACTTTGGCAGAAACAAATTCAACAACTTGGGGACATTTAGTCAGCCTGTTTCCCTTTACCAATCCTAAGTTAAGACCAGTAAATTCTGCTCAACGTTTGTGATAATTCCTGTTTATGAAGTTCAGGTCTGCTGTGCAATTATAGATTTAAAAAAAAATATGTTTGGACATTTCAGTTCTTAAAATTTTAGATACTGTTTATTTGCTGGAATAGTAAGTAGATGTACTCTTGTGTTTCATTTCTTGGTCTAAGGTTAAGTCCGATAAGGTCAAATCTGGGGAATTCCCCACAGCCTGACCTCTACTACACTCACAGCCCAGAAAAGTGGAGCGATATGGTGTAGACTGAACAAATGAGATAATTGTCAGTTTGTTTTATGTATATGATAGCTGTTTTCAACTAAATGGGGAAATCCAACATTTTTAGGGTGAAAGATGTTGTGTGATAATACCAAAGTGATAATTAATAACAAAAGTAATAGGCTACTTTGAAATATTAATATGGATCATGTTTTAATTTTTGGTTACTCAAAATGGAGTAGAATATGTACAGATAATAACACATTCATCATAAGTCAGAGTGATTAAGATATACTAGAAAAACAGCCATATGGCATTTATGTTTAAATCATTTTTTTCCAAATATCAGCAACATGTTGAAGCATTTCATAAACCTTGAAAATTTTTTCTTAAAGGATAGAGAGTTGAGAGTATCAGAACATTTAATATCATGTATTAGTGGGAGACTAAAGGAAATTTTATGAACTATATGAGATTAAATGAAAGCCTATACCTTATTAAGTATATTATTTTTTGCAATTTTCAAAAATGAAAAAGGGTAAATGTTGATATTTATGTTGTGATGTGGACAAATAGGATTTTTATGTTTCTGATTTAATTCAGATATGTTATGTTCCATGTTTTTAAATTTTTGAGATATTTTTGAGGCTTTAATTAATTTACATATGGAGTTTTGTTCCTTATTCTTTCTTTTCATTAGGAAAAAAATCAAAGAATTATTTATTCACGGACTAATTACAATTTGTAATATCACTATTCTTCACTAGATACACATTTGACATCATTGTATTTCTATAAAATAATATGAAATAAGAAACTGATTTCACATAATAAGAAACATACTTTTTAACTACACAGTTTAAAAAATACACATTATTTAAAATGTAAAATGAAATTGTATTTCTTTAGAGTCAAACAAAAGCTCTCTAAATGGAGATGCAGGGATTTCTTGGGCTTTGTCTAAATTTAAAGTGCCCTCTACTGTCCAAAGACTGTACTACTGGAAGAGAAAACGACAAGCCTGAAATCGCAACCTAGACAGGTAGAGACAGAAGAAAGGGAAGACTGTAGACAATATCATTGCACTTGGCCTGGAGCCACTCAGTGTGCATGGCTCCATTGGTAGAGAGCTTTGCTCCGTTCCCAAGTAAAAATCTCCATTAAAATTATTTGTAACTTTACCATGTTTGTGGTCTCTGTTGCCCCTTAGTTTTGCCTTTAAAACTGAAATTCTACTGTGGTTTCACTGCAAGAGTTATAGTGGATAGACAAGGAATAGATAGTCTGTCAGTCTAAACATCAAAACTTACCACTCTCATATATCGATTGTTAAGGAAGATTACCCAGGATGCTTTTTTTCTATATACTTCTATATCAAGATACCTTCTTCTTTTTCTTCATTCTTGTCTTCCTCTTCTTTGTCATCGTTGTTAGAGTTATATCTATTTCAATTTTTTTTTTTAAAAAAAAGATGGATGTGGTAGTACAAAGCTCAATAATCAGTTAATTCTTCAGGGAGATTTTTTTTTAAGAACCTACCAAGAGAGTACCTATTTTGTTGTTCTCTCTTTTAAAAGCATTTAAGCATCCTCTTAATCATGATGTGTGCAAGTTTAGTAAGCTTGTTATAATCTTTCATTTCAAGGAAGTCACCTATTTAAATTTGTTATAAAAATTTGTGTGGAATAGATTATAGAATAAAAAGTTAAATGCTATCATCTGAAATGAATTGTATTTTGCATTGTACTACTAAGCAATGAAACTTGAGATTTGTTCAGAATACAGGTGGCAATTTTAAAATGTCTTGTTGTGTTAAAAGTATTTTATGACATTGCAATATAATATATTTTTAAAAGATTTTGATTGGATGGGTAATACTGAATGAAATCAGTAATTTGCTGTAAATTTAGAGATGTGATGCAATGGAGGCAGAGAAAGCTTAATTTGTCAAGTCCACAATATAGGTAATGGGTCTAAATTCAATGGTTTAGGAAGTATTTGGTCAACATTATAAGCAAAAAAATTAAGAAAGGTAATTTGGGAGGAAATTTTATTAATTGTCCAGTACATTGTCAGCTTAATCAACCCCTAGGAATTTAACATAGATGCTGATGGTCAGGAAGGACACAGCAGGATGATAGCAAGCTAACCATAGCCTCTAGCCAAGTGGACCCAAGCTGACTTCTCCTTTCCAGTGCTGCCCTTCCCTGTCTTGTTTAGTTCCTCTTACTGACTTATAACCTGACTACTGCACAGATGGCTGTCCTTGTTTTCTTCTCTAAGGGAAGGGCACTTTCAACTAGAATTCCATAGTGTGCTTTCCTGCTAAGTGGTGACCCTATTAGGAAGATTCCAATGACCAAACAACAACAGAAAACTAAAGGAAAGAAAGAAGCCGATCCTATCTCAAAGCAGAGCTTCTCCAGCAGTGGAATTGAAGGCCAGGGTAGAGGAGTCACCTACCAGGTAAAACAACATTCCAGTATTTAAACATTGGCATTGCTGGCACCAAGCAAGCTGGTCTTTTCAGTTTTCAGAAAAATCCAGCATATTCAACAAGTCTAAGTATTTTGTCTACTTAGGAGAAATTTGTTGAACCAAGTGTACAATATGAACTAGCCTAATTTATTAGAATTACCATTTCTCTTGTTTAGTATTCAGTTACTTTCTACTTGTTGGGAAAGAATTATACTGTAACATTGTTTCTAGATTCCATTAACACCCTCCATTAAAAAAAATCTAATACTCTGGTGCACTATGTGGTTCACTACATTCTCTATGTATTATATATCCTTCCCCTTCTCCAATCAAGTCTTTTATACATTCAATTAAAGGTAGTCTAATGACTATTTAAACTAATACATACCCTTATTATTGGACACACTCTTTCTTGTTATGAGTGTATTTAGCAAAACTTGAAATCAAAGAGCTTAACTTTCTCTAACCAGTGAGGTGCGAAGGGTACCTTGGAGCCTTTTCTTCTAGGATTATGCATTTTGCGTTAGAATGATGTTACAGAGATGGAACTAACCCAATGTGTTTCGAAGAGACTGGTCTTCTCTCTCTCTCTTATATTATGGGAGCTGCTTATTTTTATTTTTTTATTGAAAAGAGATTCTTCTCTCATACCATACATTCCAACCACGCTCTTGCCTGATACCTGTTCCCTCTCCTCTCCTCCAGATCCACTCCTCCTCTGTCTCCCTTCAGAAAGGAGCAGGCCTCCAAGAGACAACAAGCAAACACAGGAAACAAAATACAATAAGACAAGGCAAAAGTCCTCATTCAGAAACTTCACAAGGCAACCCAATAAGAAGGATCCAAAGAGCAGGCCAAAGAGTCAGAGACAGACTTTTTCCACTGTTAGGAGTCCCACAAAAAGACCAAGCTAACAGCCCCTACATGCTACATAGAAGCAGAGGACCTAGTACAGACTCATGCAGGCCACATGCTTGCTGCTTCAGTCTCTGTGAGTTCCTTTGCACCGGCTTAGTTGATTCAGCGGGCAGTAGTCTCCCAGTGTCCTTGATCTCCTCTGACTCCTATGGTCTTTCCTTTTCCTCTTCCAGGGGATTCCTTAAGCTCCAAAGGGAGGGACCCGAAGGAAACCTCTGATTTAGACTCTCTCTGCCTAATGTTTGGCTGTGAGTCTCCACACCCCGTTTGCTGCTGGAGGAAACCTCTCTGATGACAACTGGAAACAGGACGGATTTTGCAGATGGACTGGGGTGCACATGGAAAGAGCAGGAGAGATCAGCTGGGAGGACACGGAGGGAGAAAGTGCAGAGAGAGAGAGCTGGGACTGGGGAGCACTAAGGGGACAGTGTGGAAATGAGTGCAATGGAAACTTTCTGGGAGCTGCTTATTTTTTAAAAACTGCTCATCTCAATTTTCTGAAAGCTTTTGTGGGTTGCAAAGTATACTTCCAATAGATTTTATTTTTGCTTAAGTTAGCCAGTAAGCTTCTTTTGTTTGCAACCAAATAAACCTAATTGCCACGATGCATGCCTTCCTCAGAGAGCAACTTACAGATTCTCAGATGCAGTGTTTATGAGGTTCATCCTCTCTTTTTTCATAGTATGGAAGCACACTCATGTGCGGTTCTTGGCCCAAGTCAACATCTTTCTTGAACAAGAAACGAGTACACAGTCCAGAGACACTTGATGGTCAATACATTATACCAAAGCATTGATCAATGATCTTTACTCCCATGAATCACTGAGCTTTGTGTCTAGATTTGTTGATGTAACTCTTACCGTCTTCATCCTCAGAATCTAAAACCAAGAATATAAATTGTAAAATAAAATAATGTGTAAAACACAGATCAAGTAATTTCAGAAAAATGAACTATTATTAAGAAAAAATATTTGTTGCATACATAGGTGCTAAATAATATAAATTATATATAAGATGAAGTGAAATTTGTTGTTTTATAGCATAGCATACTTGGATTTGATGAATTTATGTATCTTCATAAGTAATGATTGTTTACAACTTAAAAACATAGATTGGAATCCTTACCTTTTCCTTATGATGCCTGTAGCAAAGAGAAGAAAAATATGAATTCTAGAAAATTGCCTTTCCTTTAAAAACAACAGTAGCAAAGCATGACACATTTAATAAAGGCTTGGTTGTAGACTTTCTTCATTCCTGAGAACCAACAAAAATATCTCAAGGGACAGATCATTAAATGTTACCGCAGACAGCATCTCTGGAGGCATCTCTGAAGGTGGGAGGCACTTATTAGAAGGATGTTTAGAAAGCTCTGGCTGTTGTCTCAAAAATCATTCCTGCAGAACATAACAGGATAGTTACCAAGCATTTCTGAAAGCTGTGTATCACTGAAAAGATTCTGTTCATTAGAAATATAGTAAGTTATAAATGGTAAAGGCAGAAAAGGGGTAAGTTGTGGGAATAAAGTATAAATTAAACATGGGAAGCATATTGTAACCATCAGAAATCATTTGGTATATATTACCTTATTATTTTGTATGTGTGCTGAGATCTGGCAATATACCATAGTATTAGTTCATGCTTCAATTTATACTGAAAAGAAGAGAAAAAAAGAACAAGGGAAGAAAAAATATGGAATAAAAATGTCCATAGCATGCTGTTTTCTTATTCTCATTTTTCATTTTTCATTATTAGTTAAACCTTCTGACATTCATAACATAAACCAAGTTTAGAATCCTTCATTAACTATAATTAATTCCCATTACTTTTTTTTCTTCCAGGAAGGATTATTACTAAAACCATGATTTTTCTCCCAAACCTTATTTTTGCCTTGACCCAGCAATTTACATTTATTTCAATGATTCCAGATAACAAGCATGGTGCAGTTCATGTGCATCGATCCAGATTTAGGAAGCATTTTCATCTTCAGTTTTATTTGCTTCTCTTAGGGGTCCTATTTTGTAATGAATAGAACTTTCTTCTCATGGAGATTTGTCTGATGTATTAAACAGTATGATTTAAGGATTAGTTCAAGATCACACATATATTAGAAAAGAAATTTAATGTATACATCTCAAGACTCATAGTCTGTCGCTTATTACTTCATTCAGTCCACTTACTTTACAAAGTATGCAAACACATATTTATTGAATCCAGACATCTACCCTTCTAGAGCCTGGTCAGGACTGCTTTTTGCCCAAGGTGAGTCAGCGTGTCTTATCAGGATGGCTTGTCCTCTAGACCACTGTGCTGGTATCAATTGAGGCTGCAACCTCAGATGACCATTTACTGATGACAGGCAGACTCTGACTAATGAAGTATCAACTTTATCCACTTTATGATAATAGACAAAGAATGTGCATTCAGTAGATGCTATACTTTGAATTTTGATCTCTTCTCCAAGTTTATGACATGTGGGCTTAGTGGTACACTATGATGGTACCAGCAAACAATTACTAGAGCAAACAACTAATATTACAGAGTTAGCTCAGTTGCTAAATGATCCTGTTTGTTAGCTTAGGTGTATTGCGTGCTTGGGAGTCAATCCTATGAGAAGTTGAAAGGCTTCTAAGCCTGTTTGTAACTAATTTTCATGGAACACATTTTTAGTTTAAATTTTATTCTGCATATGATATTGATATACCTTGAAACTGAGGATGATCCGCTGGGCCTAATTCTAGGCTAGCCATTCTTTCCCATCCAGAAACCTTACATGGGTGGCTACCAGCTCAACTTTGTTGAGGAAGAGCATTCTCAAGCTAAAGTCTAATCTCACAGACACTTCTTTAGCTTCTTGGAGTTGTAATGCAATATAGATTTCACACCTTTTCTGTGAACTAATCTTCATAATCAATTTATACTTTATTTTTTAGGGGTTCTTATGACGTTTGCTGTCATTGTGAATTTTAATAAACTACTCACTTTCTCACATCTTAATATCAGTAACCACTCAGCAAATTGGCTGTCTCCCCCTCCTTTCCCTCTCCTCCCCCGTTGGTTTTAACTTCTAACTCAGAGGGACTCAGAGGGCCTAAATCACAGAGTTTAAAATTTTAGTCATATGCTACTGTATCTTTGCCTTTGCTTTAAATTTTCTGCATTATGAAAATATCCCAACTTCAGTCTCTGACTTAATCCCCTCCCCAGCTTTAATTCATTCAGCAAGTTTTCTAAATGATATCTCCCTTCAATAGCTAATGGGTAGCCCATGTTTGAATGTCTACCTCTAAGTCTGCAATAGTCCCAGAATATCGCAAATATTCTTACAGTGATTTTATAATCTGCAGTCTGATCTATTACTAAAATTTCTCAGCTCAAGCTTCAACATATATCAAAAAATGAAGAATTCCAAAGTTACAGGCTTCATCCAGACCACCATCACTGCTTTTCCAGCTTCTATGATACTAGCAGTAGGGGTTTCTGATGTATTTTACAAGAAGAAAGCCAATGTATATATTTAAAATTTAAAATGTAAATTAAATCATGGCCTTTCCGTATATTAAATTATTAATCTATTTTATCTTCAGGAAGTATCAAAACATCTTATAATGAATATGTTGATTGAACAAATAATCTAAATCAAAGCAAAAAACAATTGATTACTTCTCTCTCTCTCTCTCTCTTTTTTTTTTTTTTTTTTTGATAATTAGAGATCTGTGTGATTTTGCTTTTATTTCCTTCATGTTAAGCCAATCATGAAATTTCACAGTGTTTTCTGGGGTGGGGCAGAAGGAAAGTGTATTCAGGATGATGGAGGCCCTGGCCTGGTTGCCTGAGAAGGTGCAAGCAGGGGAGGCCTCACTGGGGAAGCTGGAGGAGCACGGACTGCCCGGCTGGCAGGTAAGTGATGTTCCGAGAGCGGGAGAGCTGGTAAGCAATGTCCTCAGCAGCCTCCAACTTGCGCAGCTCGATCAGGCCATCACCTGCGGTGGCCAGGGAGTTGGCGATCAGCTCGGCTGCCTTGGAGTCACCCTCAGCAGAGATGATGGCTGCCTTCTTCTGCTGCTCAGCCTTTCCCACCACAAATCTGGCCCTCTCCGCTTCCTGCTGAGCCACCTGTTTGGCTTCCACTGCCTCTGTGAACTCCTTCCCGAAGGTCAGATGTGTGAGGGACACGTCATCCAGGATGAGCCCAAACGTTGCTGCTCTCTCTGTAAGGTCATCGCTCACCTGCCTCGAGACCAGCTCTCGCTGGGTGATCAATTCTCCAGCATCAAAGCGAGACACTACTGACTTGAGGATCTCTGTGGTGATGGATGGCAGCACCCGCTCGTCAGAGTCCTCACCGATGCTGGTGTAGATACGAGGAAGCTGGCTGGCCACCGGCTGGAAGAGGATGCGTAGTGTGATGTTGACATTTTGCAAATCTTTGTTACCAGTGATGACTGGTACATTCCGGGGTCGCGAGCGGCAATCAAAGACAATGGGTTTCTGTACCCAAGGGATGAGAAAGTGAGTCCCTTCCCCCCACCACAATGCCCTGCACTCCACGGAATCGGTCAAAGATGACAGCTCTGTGCCCAGCATCCACGTTATATAAGGCAGAGTTCACCACGCCTCCTGCGACGGCTAGCGTTAGGACGAACTTTCCGATGGACTCGAACACTTTGGCAGCCATGATTCCTTCTGTTGCACCCACTCACACCTGCTTCCACTCTGACCTCCACATGAATTCCCCCGATTACTTCTCTTAATATATTTCTGACTTTTTTTTTCCCATTTTGTTTTTTTCTTTTCTAAATGTAATTTTGAGACAGATCTCACTATGTAGCCCAGGGTACCTAGCAATCTCTATGTAGCTCAGGCTGGGATACTTTTTTTTTTTTTTTTGCATGAAATCTTTATCATTCTTTTTAAAAACAAAACAAAACCAAAAAAACATTCAAATTCGATTCAGTGTTCTAGTTTTTATCCCTTCTGTGTATGGTTGTAGCTTTACCAAGGTATAACCATGATTATTATTTCTGCTCATATATCACTGGTTTAGAAGCACATAACCTGACTACTGTATATGTTTTATGATCCAGATATTTGCCTTTTCCTTCTTATTTTAGTCCTGAAGTTTGAGTTTTTCTGTTACTGCTGCCCAACATCCCAGGAGATTATCACACTGCAAGCCTGGAGAAATGATTAAAATTCAAAATGTGAACTATGGATCTTAACAAATATGTACTGCTTATATACCATCCTAAAGCTGGAAAATAATACATTAAACCACAATATTTTGGGAACCATTGATCTATCTCTATCTATCTATCTATCTATCTATCTATCTATCTATCTATCTATCTATCTATATCATCTACCTATCATCTATCTATCTATCTATCTATATCATCTATCTATCATCTATCTATCTACCACCTGTCTATCACCATCTATCTAATACATACATAATACATGCATGTACATGTATGTGTGTAAAAAGATAAAAGAATGCCTAAGCCAAGTAAGTGCATGTAAGTTCTGTTTGTCCTGAAAGGAATTTTACAGGATATAAGTTCTTCCCATTTTTTACATGTTTATTAGAAGTTGTAGTGAAAATGTTTTCACTGTTTCTTTAGGAATGCATGGGAACTTTGTAGGAGATATTTTTCTCCCCAGTGAGAATCAAAGAGGATTGCCCAGATATATAAAGAAAAGGTGGACTCAGAGTCATATATAAGAATAAATACTTAGAGTTTGGGATATACTGGTATGTTCAAGGTAAGTATTTACCGGCCTCAATGCTGAAGGTGTGACTTTTCTAAACAAATATAGAGGGTATTCTACTAAAGAGAGTAAATGGAAAAAGACTAGGCTTAGGAAGGAGTGGACATAGTGGATGTAGAAAAGACATCACTCTATAAATACTGTGAACACTGAGAACTACATTGTCCATATCAAACTAAGATTGTCCTGCAAGAAATGTGGGCAGGCAAATTGGAAAGGTTGAAATTCTCCATGGGGGGAGTCCTAGTGAGTTTTGAGGCAATATTCTTATAGTAATTGGGCATATCTCCTTTCTCTGTAACAGAATAATGGAGAAACTATGTATTTTAAAAGATTAACATGGAGGATTCATGACATTTGTATTTTGCATTCACTCTTTGTTGTCCATCTCTGAAACTGTAGCATTTTCCTTGGAGATTAATAAAAGAAAAATTTCATTGGTTGTGTTTGTAGTAATATTGTTGGTGAAAATTTTGAGAAAATATATCACACACATAATGAAATACATTTTTTCATATAAAACACCACAATAACTCTGTTAGATATGGTATCAATAGCTTAGTCGATCATCTTGGCAGTTGTCTCACCAGAATTCCTTAGTTATACCCTTCATCATAGATAAATGTATACCAGTATAGTTAAATCAATGTCCTTACCTTCTAGCCCATTTCCTGGTTACCCTATTGCCTTTAATATGGTACATGCTTTATATTTTTTAATTTTTAAATTACTAGTTTACAGACAGATGTATCTGTACAAAGACTTCCTATATTTATCTCTGAGAAAGATATGAACAAAAGGATAAAAACAAACCAGAGGCACCCTTTGCTAAAGTTACTACAAAACTAGAAGCAATAGATTGGAGCTTATTTATAAGAAAATGAAGTAAAGAGCAGGTCAAGGTCAAGAGGTAGCCACACAATAACTGTTTTCTATGAGGTCATTGCAGGCGGGATCTCTGGTATATTTCTAGAGGACTCTTCATTTGAAAACTTGGCAAATTTTGTTTTATAATCCTATTTTACAAAACCAGAAAATATTATTTTAATCCATTGGCACTTGCTAACATCATTCTCCAACAAATAGTTGCAGTCAAAAAGCAAATCTTGACTCATCTTTTCTTGAGTAAAAACTTGGGCCCAGAGAGATGGCTCAGCATTTAAGACTTCTGGCTGCTCTACCAAACGACCTGGGTTGGAGTCTCAACAGAAGCATGGAGGGTCACAACTCTCTTTAACTCCAGATCCAGAGCATCTAATGTCCTCTTCCGACCTCCACAAGTACTAGATGCACATGATACACAGACATACAGGCAAGAAAAACATCCACACACATAAATAAAAATAAAATAGAAAAAAATTCTACATTTGTTAACTAGCATATATTCTCTCAAGCAAAGAGAAAAGGAAAAGAATATTAAGAAAATGAAAAGGTCAAAGGACTCAATTTAGCAATTTGATTTTACAAAGAATTTTTCCAGTCTCTGGAATGGAACCCTGGAGCTCAGGAGCATGAAAAGAAACTGTTCCACAACTTAGCTATGTCCCTAGACTTCTACAAAGAAGATAAGAAATAGTTTCTTCTAGGCACAATTTTGTCTGATTATATCAGTTTTTAAACTTAATTCAACAGTTTTTGGAAAGCAGCTCCTGTTACTTTACTAATTTTGGTAATTATAAAGAAAGAAAGGACTGCCAAGCCAGTGTCTAACTTGCATGAGACTAATCTGATCTAATAATTTTAAATCAAATGTGTGCATATTAACTGACCCAAAGCTATAGAAATAGACTATGATCTCCCTTCTAATTTATAAATAAGTGTTCCAAATGTGTATGTAAATTGCACTGCAGAAATTAAATACATCCTTTGAGCAAAGAAATTAGGTAGGCTTATGCAGGCAAAATAGGAGGGGTGTGAGAGTAGAATGAGGTGATTGGGGGAGGAGGGAGAAGAGGGAACACATCGAAGCTGAATGGGAGATAGGTTCTTTTTAAGTATTGGCTCAAGTGACTGTAGCTTTAAGTCTGTAATCCATAGGGTAGGAGACTCAATTCAGAGCTAATATTGCAGTCTTGAATTCCCAGTTCCCCAGGGCACCAGGCTGGAGAAGCAGAGTTTCTATGTTGTAATCCTGAGAAAAATTCCATCTTTCCTGAGAGACATCAGGTTTTGTTCTCAACGTTGTCAGCTGATTGGATGAGGTCTATCCACACTGTGGAGATAATACACCTTTCTCAAAGTCTATTTATTTAAACATAAGTCAGCTTCACAGTAAAATATATACCAATGTTTGACCAGACAATGAGGCACCCCAGCCTGGTTACATTACACCTAAAATTCACTTTTGCAGCATGTGACATTATATATAGGAAAAAGAAAACTGCTATTGGGTGTTGAGATACAATCGCGTGTGTACAGATGAACAGATACATTGATCAACTACTGGAAGCAACCATGGAAAAACATAACTGTTAGGACAGTCTGGTTGCTTTGTCACCTACCAACGATTCATTCCAATATGTCTTCTGAGAGGTGAAATTGTTATAATACCAGGTGGAACACAATCTATACAATGTTTTCATTTTTGCTCTTACACAATGTAATCCTGGCCTAATAATATTCCCCTTTCCATGAAAATAAGTAAGTAGATTATTTCACTTGGTAATTATCTCAATTCTTTGTATCTTGAAGAAGGAGAAAAACACCACATTGACTCTTCTTACCACCCACTGCATCAGGACCTCTGAGGACTTGATTTTCTATACTGTATTGTGTTCTTATCCATACATGTGCATGGATGATCTCACCTATATTTCCATTACTTTTCAACTTTCTATATAGTTTAAATAAAATTATTAGGTGTAATCAATAACTTCTTGGTAACTAAGATTAAGGAATCACCAACTTTGACTGTAAAACAGAAAAAAAAGATGCATTTGGCTCTGAATTGTAGTTAAATTCATTGGTTATTATTCCCTTGAGGCTGACTTCAAACAGTTTAGAAGGAGTGGGCTTTTCATACAAAGCAGTAATCAGAATATCGTAACTTTAAAATCTCAAATAGGCATGTTTGGCTCCATGAGCACATCTTATAAGAATCAGTGGGCTCATCTGCTTTCCCCTTAAGTCTGACCAAAACGATTTTCACAAGGAAAAAAGCCAGAAAGGGAACAAAAGTGGAATTATCCAATTTAGGGAACCCTGGGCAGAACAAATAATTTAATTTTAAAGTAAAATTTGCTAATAGGGAATAAAATTTAATATTATATAAAAAGATACTCATCCTTGAAGGAAACATTCAATTTGTGATAATACTAGGGAAATGTTCAACTGGGAAGAATGTCAAAGGAGAAATTTTTGGTAATGGGATGACCTAGAAAGAAGCCCAATAAACATGTTATGAAAGCAATATTACTGACAGGGGAGGAAGGCAGACGAGATGCGTTCTGCTTAAGCAACAAGCCTGCCAGTCAGCTTTGCTCACTGAATCTCAATAGTTTTGGTGAGGACTGAGGAAGCAAGATTTGCTGTCCCCCGTCGAAGACCACAGCAGGAATGCTACTTTGCAACATCTTTAAAAAAATCAGCAAAATAAAATTAATCAGATTATTTACCTGTACACTGAGAGTATGTAAGGATTAATGAGTTCATTATTGTGAAGAATTAAAGCACATTGGGATATCTGAGTGGAAAATGAAAATAATTATTTATGGCTTTGCTAGAATGTCTCAGTAGTTATAATTACATTGGAGTATAGACCCTGATTCTAGTTTAGTTATATGTTTTTTTCTATTAAAAATTAAATGTGTCATAATTTGTCACTAGAAAAATTATTTGACATAACAAAATTGCAGCTAGGTAAGGCATGCTAAAAATGTGATACATTGATAAATGATCACTTTCTACCATTAATTTCTTTTTTCTATGATTTTTTTAGATGTTTGGATTGATACTGTATAGGCTAGCGTATGTTTCTTTAAATGGAAAATATTTGTGTGATGTTGACTATTTTCTCTTTTAAATATGCTTGAAAATACTTTGAAACAATTTAATGAAAAAATCAGTGAGAATATATTAAAATTACTAATTAATAAAAATGCAGTGTGCCTACTGTTTGCTGAGTCAAATGTAATGGAAAAAAGATTTGGAGCCGGGCAGTGGTGGCGCATGCCTTTAATCCCAGCACTCGGGAGGCAGAGCCAGTTGGATCTCTGTGAGTTCGAGGCCAGCCTGGGCTACCAAGTGAGTCCCAGGAAAGGCGCAAAGCTACACAGAGAAAGCCTGTCTCAAAAAACCAAAAAAAAAAAAAAAAGATTTGGTAAACGTTAGCAGATGACAAACAGGCTAGGACATGCTCAGAATTCTAGAATTGAAAATGCCGTAGAAAGGTCAAAAAAGTGACCACATCCCTGGCAGTACCAAACTAAAAACTAATCAGCTTTTCCACTAATCAGCTTCTTCCACTGTGCCTTGGGCTTTACCATTTTTAGGAGATACTCCCTCCAGGTAACAGATGACCTAAATACTTTGATCTGTAGAAGGCAAACTGTTGGTGAAATGAAATCAGGGTCCTGTATGTAAGGAACAGCCCCCATCTCACTTGTTCACACTGATTCTTTGATACCTATGTGTGGCCTGCTTCTTAAAAATTAAAAAAAAAAAAAAAACAGATTTTGAAATAATTTGGTATTATTTTTTTAAAGGGGCGTGAGGGACACCCAACATTAGCAATGGTTGCTGACAAAGCCTTTCTCTCTCTCTCTGTCTCTTTCTTGACCTCCCTGTTTTCTCTCCTGTTCATGATATTTTCTCCTCTTTTCTTGTTTTATTTTCTCTTTCATTTTTTTCTTCACCAAAGCTCATCTTATCATTGGTGAGCATTCCGTTAGCCTCAGAGAGCACAGATGCCACACAGTCTCACTTTGCAGGATCAGTGGCGTTGACAAGTTCAGAGAACTTGTTAAATATGAAAAATTTGGGATAGCATTTATTTTTGTATCTGGACAGATCCTCTGGCCACACCATGCTCCTCCTTAGCCAGTGATGTCTCATTCCTGCGTTCTCTACATAGTGGGTGAAACAGGGTCTACTGGCAACTCAACCCAAAACAGCTTCCTTGATCCCCTTTCCTTTTCATTAGCCGTATTTAATGCATTCAGTTTTTTAATTTATCTCTTGAACTCTGCATCAACACATCTCTGAAACTACCACTTTTATTTTTTTATTTATTTAATATTTTTATTTTATAATTAGCTTAATTTCACATATCAGCCACGGATTCCCCTGTCCTCCCTCCTTCCACCCGCCCCCAGCCATCACCCTCAACCCACCCCCCATTCCCACCTCCTCCAAGGCAAGGTCTCCCCTGGTGAGTCAGCCCAGCCTGGTAGACTCAGCCAAGGCAGGTCCACAATCCTCCTTCCTACACCAAGGCTGAGCAAAGTGTCCCTGCATAGGCCCCAGGCTCCAAAAAGCCAGCCCATGCACCAAGGACATGTTCTGGCTCCACTGCCTGGGGGCCTCCCAAACAGTTCAAGTTCATCAACTCTCCCACTTATCCAGAGGGCCCAGTCCAGTTCCATGGGGGCTCCTCAGCCATTGGTTCACAGTTCATGCGTTTCCGCTAGCTTGGCTATTTGTCCCTGTGCTTTTTCTATGGTCTCAATATCTCGCACTCATACAATCCCTCCACTCTCTTGCTGATTAGAGTCCTGGAGCTCCACCTGGGGCTAGGTCCTGGATCTCTGCATCTGCTTCCATCTTTCCTAGTTTCAATATTTCTCTTGTGGACTTACATATAGTCTCTCTAATTCTCATTGATTTTTTGATTTTTTCTTTAAGGTGTTCTCATTGATAATTCTCAAAATCTTTCTAATTATTTAAATCCTTATCTTAGGCCCACTCTGTTAGAAATTTTTGTATTTTTTTTTTACTACATGAACAAAATTAGTCCCTATATAGAGTTTTATTTTATTTGTAGTTGACAAACAATAATTGTACTTATCTATGGAGTACAGTGTGATGGCTTAATGCATGTGTCCATTATAGAACAATCAAGTCAGGTTTGTAACTATATCAGTTGTATTAACCTCAGATATTTATCATTTATAAACCAAGGTCTTAAGTAAGCAATACTGTTACCAGTGCTGACTTTCAATCAGCATTATCTTTAAGCCTTTCCAACATGTCATATATACTGCAGTCAAACCTAGTGATTTTCAGGTTCGTAAGTATGTCATATTTTTGATGCCTCTACCTTTTACATGGTGTGTGTGTGTGTGTGTGTGTGTGTGTGTGTGTGTGTGTGTGTTAGAACTGAAATAGTCTTCCCCAAATTCCTAACAGAAGAACTGGTACTCTCTTTCCCAAGTACCTCCACCCAGGTCTGGTATATAAAACTTCAATCCTCTCTCTGTGTACATGCCAACATTGCCATACAATGGTGGACCAAGAAACTAGATGAAATCTATATATGGTATATATATAATACATATGGTATTACACATATATTTTAATAACTACTATTGAGTTATTAATGGAGCATAACTAATATATTTCAAAGAAATTATATAAATCCAGATTATTTTCTACATGAATAGAAACTATGCATTATTTAGACCAAATCTTTTATCAATTGTACTTGATTTTTGTCAAATCTATTTGGACCATACTCTGTTTTATGTGACAAACCACTTTATATTTTTCTTTAGGAGGGATTAAGGTGATAAAATAATGTATAATAAGAGACAATAGAAAACTAGATGAGATTGTGTCTTAGTCAGTGTTCTAGTGTTGTGAAGAAACAGCATGACCACGGAACTCTTACAAAGGAAAACTTTTAATTAGAGCTGACTTATGCTTCATAGGTTTAGTCCATTGTTGGTTATCATGGTGGGAAGCATCGCATAATGAAGACAGAAACAATGCTGGAGAGGTAGCTGAGAGTTCTACATTTGGATCCATAGGCAGCAGAAAGAGAGAGAGAGAGAGACACTGGCCCTGGCTTGAATTTCTGAAACCTCAAAGCCCACCCCATGTCACACATGTCTTCCAGCAATGCCACACCTACTCTAACAAGACCACACCTCCAATAATGACACTCCCTATGAATCTATGGGGGGCATTTTCATTGAGACAACCACACTCCACTTCCTGTCCCTCACAGGCTTATAGTTATATCATAATGCAAAAATGCATTTAGTCTAAATTCAAAATTCCTCATAATCCATCACAGATTGTTTTTGCATTTCTATTCTAGAAAAGCTATATTCAAAATTTTCAATTTATTATTTTCAATAAGTACAAGTAAATAAACACTAATAAATCTTCAAAGAAGATTGGTACATATATTTTCTGTGAACACATATTTTCCATCTCTCTCATATCAATGCCCAAAGGTAAAATGAATAAATAAAATAAAGTAATATATTAGACGTCATCTAAATTATAAACTATTACTCTTTAAAATTCCACATAATTAATGTAAAATGATAAGCCTGTAACTGGAAGTTTTCCTGTGTCCTGACCAGCCCACAGCCGCTCAGATCCAAGTAAACACACAGAGGCTTATATTAATTAAAACTGCTTGACATTAGCTCAGACTAACTACTGACTAGCTCTTACACTTAAACTCAGCCCATTTCTGTTAATCTGTATGTCACCACATGTTTTGTTACTTTATCTGTTTGCCATTACATGTGGCTTCCTGGACGGCAGGCTGGTGTCTCCTGACTCAGCCTTCCTCTTCCCAGAATTCTCCTTGTCTGCTTATCCAGCCTATACTTCCTGTCTGGCTACTAGCCAGTCATTGTTTTATTAAACCAGTGTACAAAAGCATTATCCCACAGCATTTCCCCCTTTCTGTTTAATTAAAAAGGAAAATTTTAACTTTAACATAGTAAAATTATATATAACAAAACAGTTATCAAGCAAGAATTACACTCATAATATCTAGTCTATTTATATTTGACAAACATTGTTATATGTAATTTTACAAGGTTAAAGTTAAAACCTTCCTTTTGAATAGAAAGAAAAGGGGAAATGGTAGGAATGTCTTTCTGTATGCTGTGAAAATACATTGCTCTGATTGGTTGATTGGCAGAATAAAGTGAGACAGGACATTCTAACTGGAGAGAGAGGGGAGAAGAAAAGAGAGCAGAGGAGATGCTGCCAGCCAATAGGTCATACAGTTCATAATTAATATAAGCCTCTGTGTGTTCATTTGGGTCTGAGTGGCTGTGAGACCATGAGGCCACAGGAGCTGGGCAGGCACAGGAAAACTTTCAGCTACATAAGCCATAGTATAAAAATATATGGAAGTGTGCATACCTTTAAAACTCAGTACTAAAATCAACCATCCAATTAGAAGATGGACAAATAAACCATAAACAGATATTATACCCAAGAAAATATGGAAAATAAGCATATGGAAATAAATTTATAGTAACTTTTACAGAAATGACAACTAGAATCACAAGGAGAGTTGACTAAGCTCCTGGCAGAAAGTCTAAAATAAACATATCGACATTATCAAAAAGTGGCAAGGAATTTGAGAGAGGATCACTTGTAACTTGCTCATGGGAATGTAAAATTGTGTAGTCCCAATGGAGAAGTTCAGAAGGCTTTTATCATTTACTAAGCATCTATATCAGATTTTAAAAATAGACTGCCGGCACCATAAAACATCAGTGTCAGAAAACTCCATTGATATAAAATAATCTACCTTAATGGATTGACATTTAATATCTCTGAGTTGTAGATGATAGACCACATTCACTAAAATAAATCTGATGTGCTGGTATTGAAAATATATTTCAGTTTACACAGAAACCCCAGGATGGAGCACTAAAATGATTGATGGGAATATGACCATCATTACTGCAAACACATGTGTTCCATAATCTCTAAACTGCTAGAAATGTGTTGGATAGCTGTACTTTTTGTTTTTATCTCACAGAACCATGTGGCTCAAATGAAATGATATACATACAGATACATAAAAGGTCACTTTGAAACCAAGAAAGTCCTATAAATATTTTAAGTATTAAGAATTTTTTTAGGACTATTAATTGCTCCCCTCCATTGTCAGTCTGCACAAGATTTTCTAACACCTAGTTTTGCCGAGGCATGACACCAGTGAACCAGGATGATGACTATGATGGCAAGATGTGCATAAAAGCTGTAAGTGGCACTCACATATTCATGGTAACTAACAGTTGTCTAATTAGATTTACGGCCCATTGGAAAATTGTACCCACTACTAGAAACCTAGCCTACTTCTCCAGGATAGTTAGTTCATGGATCTTAGAAAATAATCTATTACCACCAGGTTGCTAGACCAGCATAATTTCCTACTACATTCTAAATCTTACCCTTATATCAACAAATAAGTGTAGCTACCACCCCTTATCAAATAATATTCTCTTTACAGCAAATGGAGATCTTCACAGAAAAATACAGCTGGATACCATGCCAAGATCAAAGAATTATGGTGAGCTCACCCACAGTGGATGCATCAGCATCATTGCTCCTGCATCTGTGGCTCCAGTGACAGCACCAGAGAAGGGATGGGAAGATTGTAAGAGTCAGAATACCAGGAAGTCTGCTGTGAACAGTCTCTCCTGGAAAAGGCTTTATATGCAAGATATGAACAATGGTAATATCAATAGATATGCTAACATGGAAGGGGAAAATCTTACAGGTCACATCCCTTGACAAAGAATGATAGACTACAGATGGCTGCCTAGAAAAATAGAGTTAGTATCCTAGAAATGTTAGCACCTCCTAATTAGTTGTTCAGTACAGAGTGCTTATCCCTAAAACTATATACACAAAATCCACAGAAACAGAGAAAGGTAGAATTAGCATCTCATAATTGGTTGTCTAATACAGAATGTTCATACCTGAAACTATATACACACACAAATAACAGAAACAGACTCAGCAGGTTCTATTTATGTTTGTGCATACATATACATAGACATATACATATGCATATATGTAACAATCATAATCAGGCAAAAAGAGGCTATCAACTTAAGATGGGAGGACATGTGGAAAGAGTTAGAGGGAGGCAACTTGGATGAGCCTAGAGGGAGGAAAGTGAAGTAATTATATTTGACTAAAATATATAAAAATAAATTAATAAAATGATTGTTTTAATACCACTATGTTAAATATCAGTCAAATATAAATGATGCCATTATTTAAACATCTATTGATTTCTCTCTGATCTCTCAATTTGTTGAAACTCTTTGACTAATATAGTTTTAATCAATTGCTTTTTCCTTGATTACATATATTGTTCTGGTTATAACAAAGTCATTGAGCAGATTTGAAATTTTGAGAAATTTTAAATAATCTCACCATGTAACTGAAAAACATAAAAGCCGGTAGTATTTTTGGTCCATGTTTCTTTGTGGTTGTCTTTAGCTCTTTCCTTGGTCTTTGCTACCTTCATGTAACAGAATAGCACATTATGCATCATTCCACCCCTTTCTAATTCATTCTGAGGCTCACCCTCCATGAAACTGCTCAAAACCTTATTGTTCTAATGGTTCCATATGGTTTTAAAACCATGTCAATTATAGTATAGACAATAACACAAGAATAAAACATGTAAACAAGGAGTAAGAAGAAAGTGGGTATGTTATTGTTTGTGGATTATAGAATTTAAGCCCAAGACAAAGACTTTTTTTTTTTTTTTTTTTGGTTTTTTGAGACAGGATTTCCCTGTGTAGTTTTGGTGCCTGTCCTGGATCTCACTCTGTAGACTAGGCTGGCCTCGAACTCACAGAGATCTGCCTGGCACTGCCTCCCAAGTGCTGTGAGTAAAGGTGTACACCACCGCTGCCCGGCGACAAAGACTTTTAACAAAGAGAAATTTCTACAAACCACTGCTCCCCTATGGAACATTTGATGGGAGATGAAGCCATTCCCACAGCTACCAACACTGACGTATAGAGCAGGGAAGCTTCTTGTCTTCATGCTCTCTCTGGATGTATAGCCTGGATTTTGACCAAGTCTTGTTTCTGTCAGGAGTTTCATTACTGCCTCAGGTGGACAGACCATTCAATACTGGGCTTCACTCTTTCACTTTTTTTTTTGAGATTTTATTTTATGGATATTAGATTTTGTCTTACTATATATTTATATATCTGAACACCAATGTATGGCGCTCCCACGTAGGCCAAAAGAGGGTGACAGTTCTCTTAGGACTGGAGTTACAGGGGGCTGTGAGCCTCCATGTGGATGTTGGGAATTGAACACAGGTCCTGTGTAAGACCAGACAGTGCTCTTGATATTTTCAGTTTCTTCCTTTACTCTTCTTAAATCTGTTTAATAAGCATTGTGTCATCTCCTAGGAAGTTTCTGCTCTGAAGACTTGCTTTCATTGTATTGGAAGGCACTATGTATGCTACTGGGGAGAAATATCATCAACAATTTTATGCATTTGTAAACTCTGTGAGCTATATATAATATTGGCCGGTATGTCCATGGGAGAAATAGCATGGCATGGATGTTACGGGTATAACAAAGCACCCTCTGTTAGATTTTAAGACCTCTTCATACAAGAAAAATCATGCCTGGTACTATGTATCTGACTGATACAGTGGGAAGACAGAGATCACCAACCAAAGGCTAAACCTGCTACTCCTATTTCTGCTAAATGAATTAAGACCGAAACTTCCCTCAAAATTATTTTTTTACCTGTACATTAGTGCAGTTCTTAGACAACATCTAAGAGGTTTCTTTATGAATAGTATTGTGGTTAACAACTCACAACTGGTCAAAGTGAACGTATGTATGTAATGATCATCCACAAAGGTAACATGTATATATGTATATCACACCTCTCCCCCAAGGCTCAGAGACCATTGTGGAAGAGAAGGCAGGAAGATTTCAAGAGACAGAGATGTGGAGGATTGAAACAAAACAGTTCCTTCTGGATATGCCAGGACAACTGCATTCATGAACTCACAGCATCTGTTGCTGTCTGCACAAGACCTGTATAAGACCAAACATTTTGGCATGAGCTCCTACCCCTAGCTGAAGAGATGTTAACAATTGACGTCTTCTGGGATAGTCAGTGTTCACAAGGTAATGACCCCTGGTAGGGCAACCATGCTGCAATGAATGGCCACAAAACTGTGGATATATGGGCAGCTCAAATTGGTTTCTGAAAATTATATTAAAAAATTAATAAAAGGACAAAAGTTGGGAGAAGATGGGGTTTTAGGAGAGGAGTTAGTGGGAGGAAGAGGGGCATAAATAATAAAAATACACTTCACATAATTCTGAAATAATTAATAAAAATATATATTTTTTTTGCATCTCTCAAGGATAATTTGTTTGGTTTTCTCAGAACTAATGCATTGTGGAATCTGTTTCTTGTCAGATAGAAACATTTTGGAGCTTAATATTGATGGTTACTTTTGAAACTACTTTTGTTTTAGCTTCTACCTACCATGTGTCCAAAACTTATGGGGTCTTAGCTTTAGACTAAGTATCACAAATGTGTCTGTACCATGCATTACGACACATAAATGATGTCATGTTATTTCAGCATCATGACTGAAAGTTGAGCTTTGGACAGGTAGGCAATTCATTCCTCAACAGCATTGCTTATAAAATGGATTCCAAAGAACAGCATCCATTACTGGAAAGTTAGTCTAAAGAAGGACTTCACTTTGGTCTAGGCAGTAGGAAAAGAGCTATGATTTGAACTCAAATAAACCAGGTCTACATTGTATGAGCTAGGGAAACTTAGCAGCATTAGTAATGTGACTCTGTGAATCTCAAAAGTGCCCACTGTAAAACAGACATAGTGGCCAGATCCACCTTACAGCTTATTTTGAGAATAGAACAAATACATCATGGACTTGGCATGCATTTCCTAAAGAGCAATAAATGACACACAACTTTATGATTACTTATTTGGACCCTGGGAAAAAGAGACGGTATATTAAGACAATGGTCAGGAAATTGATCAAAGTAAAGATCTTCAGGAATTAAATAGAAGTTTCTGAATAGTGATGATAAATTGCACATTCTTGCAAGGAAAACAAAAATAAGTGAAAGGGGCAAGACGTTAATGACTATTTCACATTGAATTCTACTAGTTCAATGTCTCCTATGTAGTCTGCACTCTGGAGATGGTCTTGAAACCTATTTTCCAAACAGTAACAGTAACCTTGGACCAGACCCTGGTGTCTGATAAGTTCAATGAGAGATGCTACATTATCTTGCCTTTTTTTTTTTTTTTTAACTTTTCAAATGTGTTTCTTTCTAGGTTTGGTGAAAACCCATGGCTATCCAGAAACTGATGTTTTATACTTAACTTTGCATTTTCTACATCTCACTGCATTTGAGGCTGCATTTGAAAATACATGTAATATTTTTTATTAAGAAATATTTTATTCATTTTATATACCAATCACAGATCACCCTCTTCCCTCCTCTTGCCCCTCTAGCCTTCCCCCCATGACCCCACCCCCTTTCCCTCCTACAACAAGGTAGGGCCTCCCATGGGTAGTCAGCAGAGCCTGGTACATTCAGTAATCTTTAAATATGCAAATATAAAGTATATTTTCAAGTTGTATTAAAAAAAGTAAGGCAGTAGAGAGAGTTACATAAACCAGTTAGGGGATGCATTTATTCAATATTTCTCTAATAATCCATTTTCTTAAAATACATTCCAGTTACCTTAAGGGAGCAAGGCCTTTAAATTTCCTTTATTGGAATATAGCAATTTATTGCCATATTTTTTACAGATCTTTCATTTTGTGTACTCTTCCAGAACACTGTCATTTATATATATCTTATTTCAAGACATAGAACTTGGTTCGGAATTCCAAGAGAAAAACCCTAGAGATAACTATTTTTGTTTAATTCCCTCTTTTGAATCAATCTGATGTTCTGAAAATCCTTAGTTGAAATTAGTTTGAAAATTTATTCAGCTAATTTAAGACAGTGTCCTAATTAACAGGCTACAATAAAACTAAAATGTTTGAAATAAGAACATATATTAAAATTTACATCAAATTTACAAAATGAATAAGTATTTTTCATTTATTCAGCATTGAGCTTAGGGATATTGATTGTACTAGTAGCCAAGGTAACACTGTTATGATTTTCAATTTTGAAATAACTATACTATAAAGAGGTGCTTAATACTGAATACACTGATTGATAGCTCTCTGGGTTGTTTTTGAGAAATCAATAATACATATATATCACTGTAAAATGGCATAGAAACTTTTAGGTTTCTTAAGTTTTATTAATTTTGAATAAATTCTTATGTGAAATTTGGCTTCAGAAGGATTTAAAAAACATGAAATACTAAAAAAAAAAAAAAAAAACAAATTTATTGTGCTTTCTACATTGAAAGCTGTATACCTTTGTCTTGGAGAACCTGGAATAGCATCTGAGCCCACAATTAATTAGCAACATGGACTTGGAACAGTCACTTGACCTTCTGTACTGAAAGTTTCTCAACTCTGCCAATAATGTGTGTAGTTCCTTGTTGATAATTCCTGGAAAGCCGGACACAAGGCAGAGATCACAGTAAATATTCAAGAATTATAGCTTCTGACATGAAAAATATTGACAATCCTAAAAATTCCAACACAATATAACAATACTCAAACTACCAATTAAACTAATTATTATATGCCAAGATATAATTTGGAGTCATTAGGTAATAACTGATCATGGCCAGTACTCAGTCTTAGGACAAAACATAAACAGAACACTTTTCTTCCTGCCAACCATGATAGTTTTGAATCAAGTCCCATATTCAACAGTGAATTTCTGTGGTGATTGTTGATGTATCCACTTATCTGCTCCTTCACTCTGGTATGGTTCTTCATAATACATGTCTCTCTGTAGTTCTGAATTTGAATTTTTTTCTCTGAGGGAAACAGGGGTTGGTTTTGAAAATTGTCCTTTATAGATGCTTATCTAGCTTCTATCTCACCTGAATAATATTCAACAAACACATAAAGCTTGAAATATAAGAGTTCTCTACTAGAAGGAAGAAAAATATTTCTTATTGTGGGTAGTTTACTGGGGAGCAATTTACGTTATCATTGATATACCAGTTGATTAAATTACATCAATTATCCTTGTTTTTAAAATAGAAACAAGGCACCAATCTCCTAAAGTCATTCAGAGAATTAAGAGTCAATACTATGTACATCATTGACAATGTTCACTTCCTTACAGGTAGAAATTTCTCATGAGTTACAGCAAGTGTGGTGGTGGCAGTTGTAGTAATGTGGATGCAGAGATGTGCCAAGAACGTTTTGAGACGGAGGAGGGAGGACTGAGTTGATATGGTAGATTAGGGATTTATAAAATCTCCCTAAATACACGATGTTATGATTTGATATGGTACCTAGAAGGGATATCCAAGACAAATATTCTGCCCTTGAAGACACATATTTTAACATCTAATTATATTATGTACCACCTAATTAGAAAGCAAGAACAGATCCACATAATATAGGGGATTTATCTGAGATGCAGTCCATATAACGCGCACACAACTGAAGCAGCAGGAAGTATGATGTAAATCATTTTACTAAGTCAGATTAAAGGTGCTATCACTCATGGTTATGTAACACTATCTATAATTTCTGTGTTAAACTTGACATTATAAATCCTTTAATCTGCGTATTTAAAAGCCATTCTATGGCTCATTTTTCAAACAGATTCCCGTTAACACATTTACTGCTAATGAAGCACTAACGTGTTCTCTCTTTCTTAGATAAATGCTGTTGAACAACATTATTATTTGCTCCTCATATAATTATTTTTTTGGCTTTTTAATTTAATTGCTTCAATAAAAAATACACCAATAATGCATTTTTAATTACACTTCCCAGGTGACCTATGTAAAAAGAGGTTTTATAATGAAGCCACAATAATTAGCCTGTCACAGTCCAGTTTGGGGCTATTGTCTAGCTGTCCTTTCCGTGGCTTGTTGTGGCATGACTAGAATTCTAAAGACCCTGTGTATTATCTCCCATAATACTTAGGAAGGTATTAAAAATGTGTGCAATACTGGCAGAAGCAGGCTTTCTAATTATTGTCAGCTATTTCCAGTGTGACGTGGTAAATTCCCTTGAGAATAGAAACAACAGCCCACTCCAGGGTTTGTAATAGGCCCTAGAGCCTAAGTAGTTGTAGACAGAGCTGTTTCCCTCCGGATAGATAATTGGTTTACATAGCAGCTCAACATCTGAACCAAACCCATTTTTTTTCTATTGTGATTTCACTGTTTACTCTAATATACATAAACTATTTTGTTATATTAAATAGTGTATGACTTATTTCTAAATAGCTGAGTAAATTTGCATGATGCACCTCACCTGGAATACTAATGGCTCTTAGGCCTGCCCATTTTCTTTCACACATGAAATATTAAATATTTAGCTTGTTAAGAATACACACTTACTATACATAATGAGTTCTGGCAACTTGTTAAGTGTGGTGATATTTAAGTTTTATTTTTATGTAAGAAACACAGCTTCCTTTTAGGAAGGCAACTGATATCACAAAATATTTAAGGATGGTTGTGCTATAAATACACTGTAATCAATTATTTGCAAACATTTATGATTGTGTGCATACTATAGTTAATGGCAGTAGAGTGACATATTATAAAGCAAATAAGTCACATTAGATTCTCATAGTGTGTGATTCTTGGTTTCATAACAGAATCTGAGTTAAGTAGAAATTTTAGTTAGACTTATATAATTTTGTTTTTCAGGTTAATAAACTGCTAGAACTTAGCATTCTATCAAATTCAGTTATAAACGCTTTTCTTTTAAGTTTCATAAAATCATAATTGCCTCAGTTCTCAAGCCCAAATAAACAAAGGCAAAAAGCATGGTCATCTGTGAGACTGTGAGAGCAGGCCTCTCCACAGAATCTAGAACCTCTTCCCTGCCTTGTCCTCATTTTGTCTGGGCCTCTTTCTCTAAGGTTCACAATTGAACCATAATGATCAGGACATATCACATCTGTTGTTTCCCTCAGGCATGGCCATTTTCAATGCAGTCAGTGGAACCTTGTGTAAGGCACCTGCTAGTTTTCAGTAAAGAATGTTCCCTCACAATCAGCACTTCCTTCTGCGCTGTGAAGAAGGATCCTTGGACAATTCCATACACTCAGAATGATTGGGTTATTTGTTCAACTTGTATTTAGTGTCCCAAGAATGAACATAGAGATTAAACATCTTAAATTCTGTTTTCATTTTTACAGAAATGGATTATCTCCAATGAATTAGAGTAGAAAGTGGGGACTGTAATACATGATCTATCAGAATAAATTTATTGGTTTTCCTAGGTTTTCATTTCATGTCTAAAACAGAGAACATTTCATTTCTCAATGAATTTGACAAGAATTCCCAACTCAAGCATACTCTTTAATCTCTGTGAACCCCAGTTATTCCATTTGCAGAAGGAGGAAAGGATTAACAACCCCATTTTCATAGGGAGATAAAAGTAGATTATTTAGAAGGTACTACATGTGCTCAAAATAGGATACAGCACCCCCAAAATATATCTCCTCCTCTCATCATCTGTAAACTGATTTTAATATTCATTTAATGTCTATGTTTAAAATCAAAATGTTATGAAATGTGTTAATAGACATGTAACTATAATTATGATTGCAAATGTGTTTCTTTGAGAAACATTCTTCTAAACACTATATACTATGTATATTTAGCTATATATGAAATATTTGTATTCTGTTTTGAACAATAAATATCTGTGCTGTGTTTTAATAAATATTCAATAAGGAATGGATTATATGTACTTATGCAAATGATAAGCATTTAAGTATAACTAACACTTTTATTGAAAACGTTTTTTTTTCCTCCTGATTACAGTTTCTCCTTCCTCTTCTTCTCCCAGTTCTTTCCTACCTCCCCTTCCATTTGAATCCACTTCTCTCTTTCTCTCCCTGTCCCTCTCTCTCTCTCTCTCTCTCTCTTAGAAAGAAAACAGGATTCTAAGGGATAACAATAAGATAAAACAAAAAATAATATATTGGAATTGGACAAAACAAACAGGAAGAAAAAAGCCCAAGAGAAGATATAAGAAACAGAGACCTACTCATTTGCACTTAGGAATTCCATAAAAACACTAAACTGGAATCCATAATATATACACAAAGTACTGGGGGGCAAGAATATCTCAGAATGTAGTTACAGTTGCTGGATATTAGGTCATTCAAAAAATCAGCTGGAGACAAAATGTCATAAAATAATGTCAATTTTATGTGTCTGTTTACTATGTAACTGAAATATAAACCTTATTTTATTTGTAAGTATACATATTTGTATATTCATGTATATATGAAAAAACTTCAATAATAATACCTTGAGCCATAGTGGTAAAAAATAGAATAAAAATGATGAACACACACACACAATTTCTTAGAAGAGCAGAAAACTAAAGTAAGAAAAGCAGTCATGTGAGTGGTCAAATATCACCTTTGACATTTTAATAAACTGTTGCTTAGATAGAAATATCAAGCTATTATTAATGGCTATTAATGTGTACATGCTTCATGTAATTTTATAGTATCTTATTTTAATATCTGTAATTTTAATGAATTGCAATTGAGGAAAGAAACAATTTTCATTTACTTTATATAACATAATTATGGATCAAATTAACCCCACACTAGTCTTAATTACATTTAGTTTCATTTGGCTGATCAAGCGATTAACATGCCGCAGTATTTTGGAAGTAAAAGAACAAATTGTTAAGATCTTTCCTCCAAAAAACATGGACTGTTCACTGCAAGTGTGGTCACCACATGAAATTATTTCCTGAAGATTTTCTGCTTTCTTTCCTTGTTTTTTCTTTTTGTTGGTTTGGTTTTAGGGTTGTGTGTGTGTGTGTGTGTGTGTGTGTGTGTTTATGATACATTCAGTACAGCTTAAGAATAGGTATAATGAGGAAGGCTTGCACCTGGGGTCCTTTTACAAGCCACAGCTTAATAAACTCCCCTGAATGCCACCCTTTATCTGCTACATTCAGATTGGTTTCTGTGCATTTCTTTTTTAATTGGAACTAATTTTAGGTTTGCCATTACTTGTGATTAAACAGCGTCTTTACCACACATATATTTCCTTCAGTTTATGTATTGGTATCTTCACAGTTTTCTTTAGAAGAAAATGATTTGTCAGGAGGGGACCTTCTTTTTACTTCATTAGCTAAGTTATATTTGTAAGGAACATAATTTTAACAGCAATAAAAATATTGGGTTTAATAATAATAGCATTCAGGACCATACAAGTATGACTTCAACTAATCCTTTTCAGCTAATTGAAAATGAGAATGGCCCTCTACAATATGTGTGTATTGTGAATAATCCTAATTAGGATAATGCAAGGGTATTTTAACACAGTTCAGAGGCAGGGTACAGTCTCAGAAAAACAGCTTAGCTAAAGTACAGTCCATTTAGAGTTGCCTTGGATCCTCTGAGGATCTACAGCCTTCTGGGACTGAACACTGCATAGGAGAGGTCTTTGTGAAGCATCAGTTCCAACCGTATATAAAGAGACATAAATACGTGTGATTGTTTTAATGCTTTTCAGAAAAAGATAACTTTTAAGACCCAGATACCATCCATGATAGACTATATTCCAGGAGGGCTTGAACAAACTCTCTGCAGGTGTACTAGCTGCTGGCTTACCAAAGCCGTTTCTTTGTGCATCTTATATACATATTTGTCCCTTCAGTCTAAGTAAAGATAGTGGCTGTCCCGGTTTCCCTGTGACATTTCATAGTGAGACTGGATTTGTCAGATGGTATCAGTTGCATTTGATTACATTATATCACGTTAAGAAACAATGATACATAAAGGCAATTTTCTCCTTTTTATTGAAGGATACAGGATTCCTCATTCACTGGATCCTCTATGTAAATATTATTTTCATATAGAGATCTAGAAACAAAAATATCACTAGGATGGCACAAAAGTGACTAATAATTTAAATGAGATACACCCATTGTGGCTTATTTTTGTCTCACATGTATGATTTAAAAAAATGGAGGTCTATGTGTATCTATATCTACTCAATACCAGTTACTTTAAAAGGAATTGTACTTAGACTTGGAGTGTTTGAAATCAGTAGTGGCTAAAGATCAACTTTTTTTTTTTGTTTTTTCGAGACAGGGTTTCTCTGTGTAGCTTTGGCCTTTCCTGGAACTCGCTTTGTAGACCAGGCTTGCCTCAAATGCACAAAGATCCACCTGCCTCTGCCTCCCGAGTGCTGGGATTAAAGGTGTGTGCCACCACCGCCTGGCTAAAGATCAACTTTTATGCACTGATTTAAACAAATATTTTGAAGAGTTGTATTATATTTAGTTCTACTGTTTTGTTTTCATTTTTTCCCAGCAAAATAGTGATTCAAGCTTGACTTTTTTAAAATAATGAAGTGTTGGATAATAAGTGCATAGTAATTATTTTTAACCAAGTAAACGTAGTGAAGTAAAGTGTTCAGTAAATTGAATATCTCACTTGAAATGAAAAGAATCCAAGAATATTGTTCAGTGACCCCCCCTCCCCCAGCAAATGCTATCAGGAAGATGCTAGACCCTGAAAGGATTGGAATTGTTACTCCTTACAAAAAAGGAGAACAATGTCACACAGAAGTGTGAGTTATTTCCATACTAGATTTTTAAAAGACTATATAAGAGTCAACCATTGTTTATATTATTTGGGCAGAATTCCAAGGGAGATTTGACCTTGTCTGGGTGCTTTATGTGAATGAGTACTACTACTGTGTGATCGGAGTAGCTCAGCAATTCTTATGGATAAAGCCAGTGGGTGAAAGCAAACATAAAGCCATAATTAGCAAAGATATCGGTCAATTATGTTAGTCTTGGGAAGGGGTTTGTCTGGTCATTTTTTTCCCCTTTGGCTTGAAAATGTTACTGTTTTGTCTGTGTTTGGACACGTTCACAAAGTGGCCTTGCTTTTGTCTCATGTCATGCTCACAGAGTGGCCTTGCCTGATGTTGATGGTCTGTAAGATGTTGAACAGGAGAAAACAAGCCTTAGTCAAGACATTAGAACTGTTCAGAAAGTATCAATGCCTCGCTGATGGCTCCAGGTCACCAGCCCCTAATGTTGAGGGCTGTTTTTCCTTTATCTGTCCCATGACATTTTAATCTTAGCTTTTATGCTTATACATTCAGGTGCCTACCTCCCATAAGTAAGAAAAATCCTAAACATTTGTCTCTGTACACTTCACTGGGACTGCTTATACACACATATGTAGACAAATTTCTAAAATGGTCTTATTAAATAAAAAACACGGAGCCAAATATAGGGGTGAAAGCCTTAGATCAGGGAAATAGGGAAAGTCACCAGGCAACCTAACCTCACCAGCTCTGCAGCTTCCAAATATGAGTAACTTCCTGTCTACTCGCGTCTTTATTACCTTGCTGTTCTGCCCTCTCATTGGCTCTCTTAGCCCAGCTACTTTACTTCCTCTTCCTACACAGCTCTGTCAATTTCTGTCTGTCTGTACAGACCTCCAGACCTCTACAGTTGATACTGGAATTAAAGGCATGTGTCACCATGCTTGGGTCTGTTCCCTAGTATAGCCTTGAACACACAGAGATATTGTCTGCTAAGTGGTAGGATCAAGGGTGTGTGCTACCCCTGCCTGACTTCTTTGTTTACTTAAAATGGCTTGATATTCCCTCTGATCTCCAGGCAAGCTTTATTTATTAAAGCACAAATAAAATATCACCACATTTCAGCACAAATAAAACATCACCACATACATGGATATTTTTTACTTCTATATGCAATGACTGTTGAAACCTTTACCTCTAAATTTAGGTCTTTTTCTTTGTTGGCTGTCATATCACTGTTGACTTTTTGTTTTGTTTTGTTTTTGTTTTTGTTTTATTTGAGACAGGGTTTCTCTGTGTAGTTTTGATGTCTGTCCTGGACCTTGCTCTGTCCACCAGGCTGTCCTTGAATTCACAGAGATCCACCTGGCTCTGCCTCCCAAGTGCTGGGATCAAAGGCGTTTGCCACCACTGCCCAGCCAACATTTCTTTGTATTCTGTACAGCCTAGTAAGAGCCAGTCCAAAACTATAAGCCCATATTAGATATCTCTCTATTAACCAAATAAGCTTAAGGGACATGGAAATATTTTCATGTCTTTGTGCAAGCATGGTGATCATTACATATATCCCAAACCAAGTAACTAAGTCCCTCATAAGTATGCTTAAAGTGAAATACTCTTATGACGACTTACAACTTCATCCATTAGTCATCCATGACTAGAAAAATACTTAACTTACAAATTTAGCCAGACACATTTCAATTTTCCTGAGTATTAAGGAAAATAAACTGAACATATGGACTATTTGGAGCCAGATTATCACTGAGAATAAAAAGCAATAAAGCAATCTTATAACCCATTTCTTTTATTTACTCTTCACATGAAATATATTTAATAGAAAACAGATCTAGATGTAAATCTCTGGTCATTTTTATATAAAACACCACTAATAATGATTTTTTGTAAATTTAAATAATATTATTAAAATAGTTTAGAAGTTAAGTTTTACTGACAGTTTCTAAAGATTGCAATTATTGGATCAAAGAAATATTAAAAATGCATATAATGTGTATGAAAGTTCAGCTGTCCTGTGACTTAAAGGATTTCACATATTTACAACTATATCTAACGATATCAAAATATAGGAAACTATGGCACAGTGAAAGTCTGTGAATTTCACATAGGCCAGGTAGTTCTCAGGGCTACATATCCACACAGTTTGGTGTACTTCTCAAGGTATTTTTGCATACACTTTTAAAAATCTTCACTCCAGAACCTGGAAGTGAATACGAGCCACAAAAAGAAACATAGGAGTCTGTTCTGTGCCTGGCTTTCTGTTGCATGAATCTTAGAAGGTCTTATTAATAAAATCAAACCTGAAGCCAGGTATTGGGGTGCATGCTGGAAGATCAGAGAAGCAGAACAAGTCACAGCTACCTCACCTCACCAGTTCCTCAGCTGATCCTGTTTCCTCAGACTGCAAGCTTCTGAGTCCTCATGCAGAATGAATCTCAGCTGAACTGTGCTTCTTGAAAGCCTGAATGCTTAACCAGCCAAATGCTTCTAGTTTCTGGTCCTCACGCCTTATATACCTTTCTGCTTCTGCCATCACTCCCTGGGATTAAAGGCTCATTTTCTGGAATTAAAGGTGTGAGTCACCATGCTTGGCTGTATCCTTAACACATGGATTTCTGCCTCTGGAATGCTAGGATTAAAGGTGTGTGCTACCACTACCTATCCTTTATGTTTAATATTGTGGCTGTTCTGTCTCTGACCCCAGATAAGTTTATTAGAGTGCACAATATTTTGGGGAACACACTACCACCACAGCTTTCCTTCGATTAACATACTACCAGATTGATGAATAAATTTGGCCTATGGGCCAAGAATCATCTTTTCATTTAACTATTGACTTGGTATTGGCTTAGTCTTGGTTAGGATGAGGTGAAGAATAGGCCTGGAGGTTGGAAGGCTTTTGTGCCCAGTGATAAGACTCATCCAGTCTTTAAAGAACTAGAAAAAACAACACCTGTATTGCAATGTGATGCAGCAGAAACATGGTCTTTCCTTGGTTCTTCTGATTCCAGTGCTTGAAACTTGTGAAAAAAACTCTACTATCATATATAAGCTTTAATTCATCTTCCTTGAAAATGTGTAAAATAGATGACTAGTGTTTTGCCAAGTCCTTTGGAGAGAGACTAGGGATACTTAAATGAACTCAACAATTAGACATATCCAAGAAGGAAGAGATGAGCTAGATCTGTAAGCAAGTAAGTGATGCAAGCAATGACTCCAGGCCAGTGGGTGTTAGCCAATGATGAAAATGCTCAATGCTAAATAACTGTCCCCATTCAGTTCTTCTGACTCTCAGTTGCAGTCCCCTTTTCAATACCACATACCAGAGAAGAACATTGGTACCCTTGTTAGTACTTACCTGTGCAATAAAAGAACTAACACAATTGGGTATCTGAACAAATGCTTATGCTTTTTAACCATCTTACATTGCTACATTTAGTAATACAACAAGTAATCTACACCAGGATTGAAAGAACAAATGCTCTCATACTGAATTTCAAGGAATAATTCCTGAGTGAGACCCATTGTGGGAGAATAATAAATCAAGAAGGCTATATGCCACTCAGATAAATAACACATTGGTAAGGTCAAATGCAGAACACGACAGAATAAAATATCACCTGTTTGGTGGAAAACAGCTGATAATTCTTCTCATGCTATGGACTTGTAGAATACTGCTAGATTAGTATCTTTGAAAATATCTATGTAACATTGACTTTGTTTTCTTCATGAAGTTCTGGGAAGAGAGTATGTACTGATAAATCCTTTTGAGAGTAGCATGTAGTCACAGGGGAAAAAAAAAAGAGAACTATGAAGGACCAGAGATGCTGTAGATTATTGTTTTTCAATCACACATGTTTAAAAATATAGATTTCACACTGAAATTTATAAATATTAAAAGGCAAATCCTAAAAGTTCATTGACTCAATTTGGGTAGTGGGAGATAACATATATGTGTGTAGATCTGGCATAAAATTTTGTAACTACACCTAATTTGAGAAGACTTTACTCATCCATGAAACTTGACAAAGTTCCAACTTTTCCAGACTTTTGAAATCATGCATTTTTGAGTTTCTACCTCACATCTGAAACAGTTTCTCCCTGTTATTTTGTATGAATAAATGTGTGTTGTGATTTCGTAGTATATGCATTGCAAAAGCGTCTTTTCTTAGTTGAAGTTTCTATGATTGAATACCATAGATAGGGTGATTTAAACCATACTGATTCCTTGAAGTTCTAGAAGAAAAGGTCAGGGTACCAACATGCTTGGTGAAGGTCTTTTCCCAGTTTATAGCCAAAAGTCTTCTTGTATTCTCACATGGCACACAGAGAAATTCCTCTCTATCATATGTTTATAAGGACCCTAATCCAACACATAATTGGTCCACACTCATAAACTATCTTTTCCTACTTCCTAATACTATTGGACTGTGGGGTTAGGATTTCAGCATATGAATTTTAAGGCAATATACAATATAACATAAAATTCCATTAAATTGTATTTTTTGAGACAACAAGAAATTATTTCACTTTGACACTATCTTAAGAATTTCTGAAAGAAACATATAACATCATTGTTGGCTTCATGTTTTTGCACAGGTACAGATGGGTATAAACTATATCCTTAGAACCATAGAATTTCAAAGTCAGAGTGGATGGTAGAGCATTTTATTGAACCTGGCAATATCTCAGTTCCCGAACTACTATAAAGCTGTCATTTGTCACATTACCCTGGAATAAGTATTCTCACAAGGAAAATGTTCACATCTACCAGTTGTTTCTCTAATAACAGTTTCTTTGGCATCCTAGTCAACTGTTTCAGACAAAGTAGCTTTTCCTTTACCAGCCCTTGCCTGCCTCCCATATTTAAAAGGGCACACAGTAGTAATGGTCATATGACTTATTTGAGTGTTTCCCAGATGAGTTTGTGGAAAATTAAACTTACAAGGTATTCTATGGACAAAATTCAATGACAGAAAACATTCTTGTTTAACTAAGAAATATTGGGAAAACAGCCTTTCTATTTTTTGGTCTTGCTGAAACTTTCTTCATTTCAGAAACTTTTTCAAGTAACGTATGCTCCCATCTCTTTGAACTAACTGTCATGTAGAATTAATGCTGAGAATTGAGGGCCATGTTTTTCTGACATGTCAAATTGAAGGAGGAGGATGGGGCAATTATTCAGTGGACAGAAGCTTTAGGAGCAGTAATGTGATGAGAAGCAAGGATAGAGTGATTGCTACCATGCGGCATTTTGCCTTTGTTCTCTGTTGACCAAGCCCTAGCCTGTGGCTCCATTTCTGCCTGTTTGTTTTGACTGATGCTGGAGAACTGAAGTTCCAGATAGGACTATGAGTCAGAGGACATTTGAAGAGCTCTATGAAGCCTTAAAACATCATAAATAAGATCACAACAGTTTCGTTTTAAAGGAAGGCGATGGACTGGGAAGAATTAGCCACAGGGAGTATTATAAGCATTCATCTTCCTTCATTACACTTTAGAGACACGTGGTTCTATGGCATGCAGTTCCTTGAAAGACAGAAATGAGATGGCCCAAACCCTCTATGAATATTTAATAATTACAGATAATTTATTCTCAAGTGGAATTTACCAAAGTAGATCCTAGAAACAATTCTTTTCATTTGGATTGCAAACTACCAGAGCAATGTAAAATCTTATTAAGCCATACCAAGAAAAAGGGAAAAGTCCTGCTATTTAAGTCATATTTTACAGGTAAATGCTAGGAATTATAGCTTTTAGCTGATGTTTTCTTGTTATGATTTGGTGATATTTGCAACAAGGGTTTAATACTTTTGACCCGTGTTTTATTACTTATCAGTAATTTTATAGCTAACAACCAAACTGAAGCAAAATCTGAGAATGGACACAATTATAGCGGAATTTACAGAGCATAAGTTCATCTGCCTCTGACAAGCCAATATAAAATCCCTCCAGAACGTTAAAGGGTCACCCTCAAATCAGGGCTCTCTAGATTGTTTGATTAAGCAATATTTTAAAAATTAAGAGAAAATGTTTCTATAATAATGTGTTATTTTCATTGACTGGAAAATAAGGCTTCAGGTTTTAGTCTCATCTTATTCTTTTTAGAACATTATCTGATACCCTCTATAATGATAATTATTATATTTATAAATTAAAGAAACTAGAGTGAAATAAAATGTCTTTTGTTTCCAGTCAAGAAGTGATAAAACAAATCCTGAAAATAGAATCAGCAGGATTCCTCAGAATGTAGAACTGAGAATAAGGATGGAGTGAGATGTTGTCCAACAATAATTTATGAAGTATGTGCTTTTAGTGTACATTATCTATACAGGCATGTCCACACCCACACACGCACACACTCACCTATAGACACATGTAGACAGGTCACAACCAGGAACTGGCATGGAAATTTGATATTAGAAAATACTGGAATGAAGCCTTTCTTTGTTTTATCATTTTGCAAAAGAAGTTTAAGAGAAACAAATTCATAAAACCCCAAGAAAAGTTACTGAGGACATCTGTCTCTATTACAGTGCTTTTATATGAAACCAGCAAGTATTGATTAAAAGAAGCTATACTGATGGACATTCAATAATTCATGTGGAATGAGGTAGTACTTTCAGGTTAGAGAATAGTCACATAAGTTTTTCTTAATGTAAATACAATCTTGTTGGAGCTGCCACTGTGTCTTTGGGAAGCCACATACACACAGAGATGAAATTTGCCTGAGAGAGATAGAGCATGGGTGTGAGACCGGTTCTGTCACCGAGTGACTGTCACTGAGTGACTGTCACTGAGTACCCTGGCCGGTAAAATGTCATCTCTCCATATGGTCACTGACATGTAAAACAGGAATAAGAAAACCATCCCAGTGGTATATGCTTTTTAATCCTATCCCAGTGTGGGGTCCTGCAGTAAGAATTCAGTCAGCCTTACATCTCTTTTTCCTGCCTTCCTCTTTCTGCTCTTCTTCTGTCCTTTCTGGCTCCCATCTTTCATTTTTTCTCCCTCATCTTTTTATCTTTGTGGTTTAGCTCTCCACTGCTCTCATCTCACCTGCATCACTGTGATTTCAGCTCCTGTTTGAATCAGACTTTAGCACAGAGGCAAATTGTGCCACGGTGGCAGGAGCCAAAGATTGACTTACTATGGTAAATAGAGGAGCAAGTGAATGTGGGGAACAGAATTGGTGTGACAATCGCTCAGCCTTTCGCGTGTAATTAATTCCACACTGAAAATGTACAGCTGTGGTTGATATATTGTGCACCCCCAAAAAACTTATCTGGGGATCAGAGAACAGAACAGCCACTACATTAAACATAGAGTTTAGGCAGTGGTAGCACACGCCTTTAATCCTAGCAAGGTGGAGGCAGAGATCTGTCTGGATCTCTGTGAGTTCAAGACTACACTGGAAATAGCCAGACATGGTGGCACACAACTTTAATTCGAGCACTTGGGATCTTATGTCTTGCTTGGGAAAAACACCTGCCTTTAATCCCAGGAAGTGATGGCAGGGAACAGAAAGATATGTATGTATGTATGTATGTATGTGTACTTATGTATATATATATATATATATATATATATATGTGTGTGTGTGTGTGTGTGTGTGTGTGTGTGTGTGTGTGTGTGTGTGTGTGTATGACAGGAGGACAAGGAACTAGAGCTTTTTAGGCTTTTAAGCTTTTTAGGCCTTTAGCAGTAGTCCAGCTGAGATCCATTCGGATGAGGACTCAGAGGCTTCCAGTTTGAGGAAACAGGATGGGCTGAGGAGTTGGCGAGGTGAGGTTGGATGTGGCTTGCTCTGCTTCTCTGATCTTTCAGCACTCACCCCAATACCTTGCTCTGAGTTTGTTTTTATTAATAACACCTTTTAAGATTCATCTTACATACAGCCATTCTGCTGAAGGATTCTTTGGAGCCTTTTAGAGGTCATGGCCTAGGAACTTGGTGGAGATGTATAGGCTGTGCTAGCCTCTGCATCCCCAGAACCATGTCAGTGGCATCTCTTCTGGCTACTCTACTGAATGCTACATTCATAGGTGCCTTGCATGCTGACAAGCCACTTCAGGGTGAGGATCAGAGGAGGAGTTAAGAATTCAATGGCAAAACTTGAAAAAATTATGAGGATTGTGACATTTAAGAATTTCCCTTTTCTGTAATTTTTAAATGTCAGAGAAAATTGGAGTGGCTATTAAGTCTAGGATCCTAGCACAGAGTTAGGTCAGTTTTATTTGACTAAAATTGGTTTGTATTTGTAGCAAGTAAGCACTGCACACCAATGTGACAATTTCTTTTTTCCTTTGTGACTGCATCTTTGCCATAAGACAAAGGACTACAAAGATAAAGCAATAAATACGCAAGCAGGTTTGTTTTATTGCCTATGTGAGGTTTTGTCTATCGATGCAATAAAATAGGCAAGAAGCAAACACATTTGATGCATTGCACATCTGAGTAGTTTTATTATTGAGAGTCTTATCAATAAGGCATAAGTACACCTATTCAGAAGCCTTGGGGTCATCTTTAAAGTGATATTGATACTTAGATTTTCTATAGTAATCAATAAAGTTGTAAATTAACATTCTTTTAAAAGTAAATCCAAAAGGGGGAAACCTCTAACAAACTATATTTTCCCTTAATTTTCTACTATGACAAGGCATGAGTTTTCTGTGACCCATAATAAATATCAAACTACAATGTATGACACATCAGTACATGTTCAGAGAGAAATTTTGGATGTGCAAATTGTATCAATTGCTTTATTTCTTAGGTTTTTGGTTATCTTTTACATGCACAGTTATAATTAATTTGTAATTACTTTATTTCCATCTTCAAGTCTGGGTCTAAGATCATTTTTTGTTGTTGTTTTTCAGAAGAAATCTCACTCTTCTTGAACTAGTCTTAAAGTCTGTGCTCTTAAACAATAAGTGGCTCTGCCCCAAACTCCCAAAGGCTAGGATTATAGACCACGCCCATCACACAACCCACACACCATAGGATTTCAAGTATGAATATTTGGGATTCCAAGTAAGAACATTTCCTTCCTACTCCTATTTCTAAAACATTTTACACTTCTCATATATTGCTGGTTATTTTCTTTTTAATTTTTAATATTTTATTTATTTATTTATTTATTTATTTATTTGTGTGTGTGTGTGTGTGTGTGTGTGTGTGTGTGTGTGTGTGTGTATGTGTGTGTGTAGAACTTGTAGAAGTCCACCCTATCCTTCCAACATGTGAGTCTCAGGGAATGAACTCAGGTCACCAGAACAGACAAGAAGTGTTTTTCCTGGTGAGACATCTCACCCACTCTAATATTGTCTCTATTCTGATGCCATTATTTCCAGACCATTCTTATATTTCATGTTTGGACATCTAAGGAAGTGTTCCCCTTGTTCATTACAGGACCTTACACAGACGAGTGGGGTAATCACACATGGGAATGAATGAATAAACTGGTGATTAGGGATCTATCATTTGAAGGTTAACAGTTTCCTGCTCTCTCCACCCTTCTTCCCCTACCCCCTCTCACACACACACATACTCACAATTGGACTGCCTTTACATAAACAGTCTGAAATTATGGAGCCAAGTTTGAACCCAGAGATCTCTTTTACTACTGATCTGTGTTTGACACATTAAGATGCTGAAATTCAAAGAAACTGACTCCTAAAGGCAACATTAGTTATGTTTTTGCAAATATCCAGTTAAATCTGGGGAGGAGAGCCTCATATCTTTGCAAATGCTTTCATGTATAGCAGACACACACATATATGAATTTTGTTACATATTATTCTGTAACTAGCCCTTTCACTTCACAGTTTGATTTATATAGTGAGGATATTAGCTAGTTGTGTTACATTTATTTTTCTGATTAATTTAATATTTTTTCTCTGAGAATGTCACACACGTATATGATGTATTTTAAGCATACACTTTCCTCAGTCACTCCTTCCATTTCATTTCTGAATTAAGTTAGTTTTATCCTGTGAGCATGGGTATATGACTATCGACTGGACCAGAGCAACATTATCACAAGTCACACTATTAATGAAAACTGACTCTTCTTGAACCAACAGTCATCAACTGCCAAAGGTTCCATAATTGAGCCCTTCACTAATACGGCTGGAATTTTAACTGGGTTCATCTTTCTCAGGTCTTATGCAGGCACCCAAGGCTTTTGAGAGGTCATGGGTACAATGAACATGTCATGTCTAGAATTTTTAAAACTAATATTATGTATATTTCGGTGTTATCTTTCATAGAGACAAATCTTAATTTTAACCCTTTATGGTAAGAATTTTATTACTTAGATGTAAAAAGCTTCTTCATATATTTATATATATGTTTGTATATATATAATGCTTCATAGTGTGTTGAATATATTTTCAATTTATTACACACATCTACACACACACACACACACACACACACACACACACGAAATCCATGATTCTATATTGCAAGTGTGTACTAAGAAACCAGATCCAGTAGATACCTTATTCTTAAGTACAGAGAGGGTCAGGCATGACACAGCCCTTACAACTTTGCATCACAATAACAGCAGAATTGTTCAATCTCTCACCACATCACAGACATAAGGAGCAGAAATTGCTCGTCAAAAGTGGTGACTGTGGTGATGTATGTAGGGAGCTCTTACTTTTCATCCTGAGAGGAGGAATGGCAAGGATGTATCTCCCTTTGCTTTTAAAGAGGTCATATAGCAAATCAAATGTATGTCCTCTGTGTCATAAGGACATTATGGAACAGTGTGCATGTTTCATATTGAACTTGAGAAGCAACATCTTATCCTACATATGTATTTGATGATAACCAGAAGGGCAAATGACTATTCCAAGAATTTCTTATAATAGAGATTCCCTTGTGTTTCCTATGAATCAGAGACAGACTTTCTTTCTCTCCTATCCTGTACTCACAAGACAAAAACCTAAATATGGGGCCATGTTGAGTCTTACATGAAAGGGTCACCAAATTAGGTCAATGTGTCTCAGCAGACCGGATATTATTTTAAGGCCAAATGTATACAAGACAAACTGATTTGTAATTGCAACTTGTGAGGCATGCTTCTTCAGCAAAATAGGTGCAGTGGAATGAGACAAGAATCTAACTTCTTTTCCCTTAAAACTTTCCATTTCTTCCAATAATGTTTAATGTTGTGCTTTTATATAACAAATTAAAAAACCTATTGCCTTGTTTCTTCTGTGTATACACTCAAGTATAATCGTTCCTTACATTATCAATTCCTTTCTTAAGTTCAGTTCCCAAAACATCTCAATTGGTCAATGGTCTCCACTGTCATCATACCCAGAACCTATTTTTTGTATGTATATTTCTTTTTCTTTTAATAAGAAAAACAAATGTTTATCCATAACATCAAACAGCAATTATCTGGGAACTTCATTAAATGAAGGGAATTTTGCTTATTATGTAACATTTAGACTTCACACAAAATTCATGACATGCCTTCATTAATGTCTTTCTATATCTTTGGGGCCTTTTAAATGAATGCTTATACACTTATTATATTCATGCTTATAGATGTTGTACTTAATTATTGTAATAAATTAATAATTACTTTATATTAACAAATTTTATTTAAAAAATTTCCAAGCATGTCCTAATAAATGATAGATGGCTAACATTATAGTTAAAATTCCTGATTTTTAGAGTTCACTGAATTTTCTGGTGTAAATATTCCTATCATGGCTGTTTTAAGCTATCACTATCAAAGATTTTGAGTAATAATGAATTAGAAAAATAGATGCCACAGTTATGTTGTGAGTAGCTATAATACATTTTTGGTACTTCACATGTTTTCCTGTTCAATTTTACATGGTTACAACCATTTGGAGAATATAAACTGCACTTCAGAAAGAACCTTGAACATGAGAATAATAAAAAGAATTAGAAGCCCCAAACTTCTAAGGAACAGGAAATGATTTTTTTTTAAAAAAAAAATCAAATCATATGACCCTTAAACATGTATTTTTTCTCTGATTTAACTACTCACTAAATGTTCCCTCATAGGCCCTTTGATTTTATGATGTATTTTTCTTTTCCCCTTTCTGATTAATCTTTAGCTGGACTTATAAAAGAAAAGTGTAGTTCATATCAGATGTTCAAGCCCACCATACTTGATACACCGAATGCCTTCACAGATGTCTCTGTGTGTTAAGAACATTTCAAGAGAAGCTACTTTGAAGGGGACCCTGCAAGTGTCCAGGCAGGGAAACAAACTGTGAAGAGGTGGGAATGAAAAATTGGTTCAGATTCACTTTGTCATCTAGGATCACACTTGGAGAGTCTGATACCAAGTGGTTCGTTGTCAGCATATTTAAAACAAAATACAATTTGGGAAAAATTACCATGCAACATTCAGTCCAATTCCAGATGCACAATAAAGAAACCTCATCCAATGACTGAAGGAACTGGATGCAGAGATCCACGTCCAGGCCCCAAGTGGAGCTCCAGGAGTCGAATTGGCGACAAAGAGGAGGGTTTGTAGGGTTTGTATGAGCGAGAATTGTTGAGACCAAGATTGGAAAAAGCACAAGGACAAATAGTCAAACTAATGGAAACACATGAACTATGAACCAATAGCTGAGGAGCCTCCAACTGGATCAGGCCCTCTGGATAAGTGAGACAGTTGATTAGCTTGATCTGTTTGGGAGGCATCCAGGTAGTGGGACCGGGTCCTGTACTCAGTGCATGTGCTGGCTGTTTGGAACCTGGAGCTTATGCAGGGTCGCTTGGCTCAGCTTGGGAGGAGGGGACTGGATCTGCCTGGACTGAATCTACCAGGTTAAACTCAATTCCCAGGGGAGTCTTTGCCCTGGAAGAGATGGGAATAGGGAGTCAGCTGGGAGAAAGGTGGGGAGGGGGGGAGAACAAGGGAATCTGTGGCTGATACATAAAATTAAATTAAATTTTAAAATAAAAAATGGGATACAGTCCTAAACAAAACAAACAAACAAACAAACAAAAAGACTACAATAGAAACTCTTTTACAAACTCTTTTACATGTGACCATGATGGTAGACTCTAGCTAAAAGGCCTGGAATCTGATATTGTCCCTGACTTGAGATAGCATAGTGTTCAACAACCATACAATACATGTGACATTGTAAACCCCTCGCCTTAACGCTGGACCCAGCTCCTGCCCTACAGAGTAAAAAGCCCAAGCTCTGAACTTCAAATCCCACCAATCCTGACCCTGAAAAGCTTCACCCTGAAAAGTTCTACCCCGGAACCCAAAAAAACTCTATGTAAACTCAGCTTTCTGCTCAGTTTGCTGTCGTTTGTTGCCTGAGCAGAGGCAGCCGACCTCCTGGTATATTTTTCCCCTTCCCAATAAATCCCTTGTGTGGGATTTGTTGTGCGGTGTGACTGTGATATTCCTTGGCTGCGTCCCACCAGGATACTTTCTCATCAAGACTGTAATGTTTAGAGATATCCCCAACCAAGTATGGGCTGTATTAATTGGTCTAAAGATAATGGGCTAGGGAATTGAGAGTCTGAGATAAACATTTTAGGTGAGCTCTACCTCTAAGCACAAGATGGATGAGATCATCCCCCACAGATAGCAAAATGGTAATTGAGGTCAGTAGACAGAGACAGCTGGCAGCCTGGACAGTCACCTAATGTTTCTCAGCATTGTTGGTGCATTCAAATTGGCTACAGGCCTAGAGTATCTGACAGACCATCTTCAGAAGCAGGAATTCTGAAAGACCATCTTACCCTGTCTTGGCAGAGTACAGTGGTCGCTTTCCTTGTGTCCCGCTTGTCCAGGAAGGACAGCATTGCATTCGTACTGTCAGCCGTCAAGGCAAGGGCAGTTCTTTGCCCAGTAGGCCATTTTGTGCCAAGAAGACAAACTTCCAAATGGAAATGTCTTAGAAACCCAACATTCTCTCGGGATCAAATTGGCGCAGCCAGGAGCATTTGTGTCTCATGTCAACAGAATTCTAAGTTATTTAAATGCCATATTCTCTAGGTCTACGAAGTGTTTGAAGACAAACTTCCAAATGGAAATGTCTTAGAAACCCAACATTCTCTCGGGATCAAATTGGCACAGCCAGGAGCATTTGTGTCTCATGTCAACAGAATTCTAAGTTATTTAAATGCCATATTCTCTAGGTCTACGAAGTGTTTGAAGATTACCTGTCCATCTGACCTATGTATCTGTAAATCTGGATAACCTAACTAATGTAACTATAGAGATGACAGGCATAGGTGACTATAAATCTATAAGTCTTATTTACTGAAATAACCTAAGGACTAAGGCTTCATGTAAACAAGGTAAACAGTCTATAAGAAAATGTATGGTGAAGAACGATGACTTCAAAATTGTGACAATACACAAGATATTTATAACAGAGGTATGAATATATAGTGCGATATGCAATATGACAATAATCTTAAGTATATATCAATATACTGAATATCCTAAACAGAAATAGAACATACATAAAGTATAACAGATATAAATTTACATTTGTATCAATATACAAATATTTCAAATAAGAGTAGAAATATATGTACATTATAACAAATATAGTTCTGTATTTGTATCAATATACAAATTATCTTAAACAGGAATATAAAATTAGTTTACATTTGTATCAACAGAGGTCTGTGCCACAGATAGCAAAAACATCACCAGGTTTTTAACCATGTCTACTCCTAGCTTTCTGGGCAGAAAAACAGGCATTTTATTTCCTCCATTGAAGTGAGGCCACTGTGTTTTTAAAATTACTGGTTTCCTTGTGATCTTTGAGCAAAAAGTCCTTTGTGCCCTCAGCTCCACTTAAGACAAATAATAATTCTAAGAATCTTGCAATATGTTGCATTCTTGGAATATGCCTAAAGTTTCTTCCATTATCTACTCTTGGGTATTAGTGGTATATTTATTGAGTCAAAGCTGAAATTTACAGTAGATCAAAAACACTATGAAAATTTACTTTAATTTGAAATCTTTATGCCTGATTATATTGGGGAAATATTATTATTTGGGAAAAGGTTTCCAGGCAACAATCATTCCAATTCTAGGTGCACAATAAAGCTTAAGTTATGGTTACATAGAAATTGCTTTACAAAGTACATGTGACCAACAACAGAGATTTACATCTTTATATTTGTGAGGATAGGCATCCCATAGAAATTCATCAGTTGGGTTGGTCTCTCCTGAAGTCATTTTGTTGTAGTGTAGATAGTTTAATTATCCGTTATGTTTATCTGAATTTTAATTTCTTCCTGTGGGGACATTAGTTATGTTTGATTGGAAGCTTCCCCAATTACTTTCTAACTTAATTATTTTTAGAGATTCTGTTTCCAAGCAGAATTCCATTTTGAAGATGGTTAAGGTTTCAGCCTAAGTGGGACACAAAATTTAGTCCATATCACATGCCTTGAAATTCACCCCAGCAATGGGCATAACAGTAAACACCTTTAATCCTGGCACTTGGGAGTCAGAGGCAGGCAGAATTCTATGAGTTTGAGACCAGCATGGTCTACTTAGTTAGTTCCAGAACAGCCAGAGATACATAAGGAGAGACCCTGTCTCAAAAAGAACAACGACAGTGATAATAATTCATTTTAGCATCCATTAGTTGGTAATCTACTTAATCTGCCTTGCTAGTGTATAATCTTGTGTTTCTCCTTGAGTTTTGTCAGCTTATTTCTATGGATTGATATTTGGTGAAGGGAAAGTAAAATCACAAGTTCAAATGACTGTTATCTGTGGTTTTCAGATGTGTCCAGAAGAGACAGCAGATGGCCAGTGATCATGGTAGTGCACTCATCCATCCTAAGGACTATGCTGAGCCATGTGTATATACACGCATCTTAAGGAATAAACTGAGGTGTTGTTAAACGTATCATTCATTGTTTGACTTACTTCAAAAGGCTTATCTCTATCATCTTAAAATTGTCTCTTGACACATAACTAAATGTTAATGTTAATTTTAAGTTAAAAATGAAAACATCTGGAAAATATGTAAATTCTCTGTGATCAAAGCATCATGTGCTCTTAAAGCTCTACATACAAAGTGACTATTATTATGTTTATTTGTGTCTGATTTGTAGTCTTATCATCTTGTCTTTTAAGCTACACAGAATTTAACAAAGTAGGTAAAAATTAGTCTAAAGTATCATGTTGTAAGAATAATTTCTGTGAATATATTCTATTCTTTCCTCTTTGACGCCTTAGCCCACACAACTACTACAACTGTTCCTTTTAATTAAAATGAGAAAATATAGTACTTATAAGCTTAGTCTTACCCAGAGCCAAGAACAAAATCTATAGCCCCCATAATGGGAAATGCCCTATAGAATGGAATAAAAGTGATAAATTGGTAAATACATGGTATAATTATTAGATACTTTTTCTTATTTATCTTTTATCAGTGACAAGAATATACAAGAGATTCCCAAAATGTTGTTGAATAAAATATGAAAAACTATGAATTTCATAAGAATCTTATATTTTAAAAATATTTGAAATTAATATACCCTGATTCTTTTTTATTCTCTCTTCAAAAGAATTAGTAACAATCTTCTAGATATTTTCTTCCATGGGCAATTACATAATGTAATAAAAAAATTATGACGGAGGGAATGGGATGGGAGGATGGTGGCGCTCATTCAGGCATGTGTGCCTGATGTGTGTAGAAGCCAGAGGACAGCCTCTGGTGTCATTCTCCGGAGCAGTCCACTGATGTTTTGAGACAGGGTTTCTGACGGGCCTGGAAATCACTAATCAGGGTAGCCTATCTGTCCAGGCAGACCCAGGGACCCTCCAGTCAGTTCCTGACCTGTGCTGTGATTGCAATTGTGAGTCATGAATCCATACTTTCCTATGTGGATTCTGAGCATCACTCTCATGTCCTGGAGCTTCCACATTAAGGACTTACCAACCTAACAGCTCCCAGCCTCACGAAACCCAACTCTTCATAAAGCAGCTGTATTAGGAGATAATCTTTAGCTATCAGAGTAAGTGGGTACTCCTGGAGAGAAGAAACTGAACAAGTGTCCACTTACTCTGACTATTTTCTCAATTCTCTATCTGCTTGAAATTCTATTAATGTCTTTGCTTAAAGATTCGAACTATATTTTCACTAGTCTTGGTCTGCATATTTTTTCTGTACTGTGTTAACATTTGTTGATATTTTTGAGTCAGAATTTCCCTTCATTATGTTTTAAATACAGTTGGATATTTTCACTTTCTATTACATATCAACTCAAATGACATTTCCATACTGTTGCTCATAAATCTCATAAATCTCAAATGAGATGTTCATACTGTTGCTATTTCCCAAGTAGAGGAAAAAAAGAAGTAGAATGTGGGCACCTGGTTGGCTAGATTCACACATATTTTATCATAATAGATGAAAATCATCAATGACTCTATAGTTTGGTTTCATATGTATATGAGTCATTCTAATGAAAGGATACAGCAATCCAGCTGTATATTTAGCCAAATATTCACAAAAAAATTTCCAGGATGTTTCTATCAAAATAGCAAAAGAGACAAATATTTTGTGTTGATATGTGTACATGTCAGGGTAGAGGGATGGGACTGGAGGGTCTTTAGGATACACTTAGGTTATAGGGAGTGCTATTAGAGGGGGTGAAGTCCCCATGAAAGACACTCAGAGGTTACTTCTACTTTTTCTGTCCTGTGAGTACTAGCAGCTTGATCTTGATGTTCTCAGGTACCAACATGGTAAGAAGTCTGCTTCTGTAAGCTATTGTTTTTACTACCCAGGCTAGGACATTTTGTTATTTACAATTACATACTCATCATTTACATTTGTGATTCTTAATTGCAACATTACTATTATTGCCAACACAACCATAATTAGCTGAAGGCACTGGGTTCTAGGTATGACTAGATATACACTTTGTGAAAGTTCCTTTCTTACACTTTCTTTCCCATGTCCCTGGTATGCCTTTGGTGATTTAAAATTATACCGAGCTTCTGTCATACATAAAGACATTTTCTTTAAAATCTGTGGGCTTTTGATGGAGAAACTTTCCATGGTTTCTCTAGAGAGAGCAGCACAATGTCACCAGGCCCTACTTAATAGGCTCTTCGTCCAAAAAGGAATTGTTTTCTTCCACACTACCACGCCACTTCCGTAGTCCTGTTTTATTTTGCTTCCCCGTGTCTCCTCTTTGATGCTCACCTTATCTCTATTTGCTCTCATGATTATTTTACGTGAATCATAGACACAAGGGCTGTGGGGAAAATGACAGGTCATTGTATTCAGACCTCTGTACCCAGTGCATGTTATTGCCAGACACTTATATTACTCCCTTTAGAATTATGTTTAATCTCCTTCGGAATGTCTTATTGATGCTTCCTCAATGACCTCTTTGGGTAGCTATTCCATTGCTAAATTGCTCTTGCTTTTAGGACACTTTCTCTTATAAGTAATTTAAACATGCCCTTCTTATTTCCTGTAAAACATTCTGAGTCAACTTCGAATGATTCTTCACTCTACACTGTATTACCCTGTTCTTCCTAGGAAAATGCCACAAGCCACAGGAGGCAAGCCCTCCTTTCAATATGTTAGTCATTCAGAAAAAAAATCTAACAGATGTGTACCATTCCCTCATCTATGAAAAGAATATCAAAAAATTATTTCAGTTATAATATTTTGTGGTTCTATTATGCCTACATATTGATTAAGAAATGTATACAATAGTATCTCTTTCAGTTTATAATGGTGCAAAACTTCAGTTTTTTTGTGCTTGCATCTATTTTATTTTTAGGTTTTAACCATGTAAAATAAAAAATTGTGTATTTTAAAATGGGTATGCTTATTGTGTCCTTTGTATCACTTTGTATATTGTTTGAAGTTTTTATATATCAAAGTTTTGCTTCTAGAGACTTGTTTCAATGTAGCTTTAGCACTTTTTAGGATGCTGCAGCTTTCCCATAAATACCTGATTAAGAAGATTTAGATTATAAACAAAATGAATATTTACTGGAAAACTTTTCTTGTAATAAACCATCGTGTAAGGCAGAGTTTTATCATTGTACTTTTCAATGGTTATGTGAAATATACATCATGTTCTATCAAATGCAATGTGTGTGCCTGATCCCATGCCTTAGTTGTGTCTCTTCTCACTTGTTATTTGGATATTGAGAACAGTCTTACAGTGATCTTCCTACTGTCCATTTTACTCTATACACAATTTGCTGTCTGCTCTACCTAACAGCAGTCTCTTCATGAGGTATAAGGCTGCTCATGCTGCTCTCTATTTGTTTCATTTTGTTTGTGATGCTATAACAAAATACCCAAGCTAGGTGGCTTAAACAATAAAAATGATTTCTCTAACAGTTATTTAACCTTGACATTGAAGATCATTGGGCCAGTCTGTTATACTCTGGTAAGGGATTTCTTCTTGATGGATTGATTGACTTTTGCACTGAATGCTACATTGTCTTTTCTCCATTCAGGTATGTATGTATTCTTATGAAGCCACTGCCTTGTTCTGTTAGGACTTCACTCACAAGTTCATTTAGTTTTTTACTACTTATCTTCTAAAAGTTTTTCTCTTAACCAGTCCCCTTAGCAGTGAGGATTCTATCATATTAATTTGGAGAATGGAGAGACAATTCAGTTTGCTTTACCCACAGTCCTCTATCGCCCACCTTATTAATGTTATGTATCTAACTATAGCACCTAAGTGTTTGTATTATCTTACATCAACCTGTCTCCTGTGACTCACTTTGAGTCACACTTGACTCAGCAAGCAGTACTCAATGTCTAATGTTTACCAGTTCTCCCAAATAAACTGTGTTATCTCTAGATTTGCTGCCTTGATTATCTTCATACACACACTACTAAGATATTTCTTGTTTATCCTCATAAACACATTTCTGATAACTTCTCCAAGAAACTTGCAAATGGAGCAGAGAGTGGTTATGTCAGTACTCTGGAGAGAGACTAAGGCAAGGGAACATCTGCACATTCAAGTCCAACCTGTGCTGCACATAATAATTGTCTCCAGTAAACAAATGAACTAAATTAAGAAGCAGTGAAAGAAGTCTGAGCAGTAAGGGTTTTCTTTTTATACTGTATTCACTATTATCTTATCACTTTTGATGAGTTATGTGCCCTTCTTTACAAGTAAGTATTATATCATGTTATAATAGTTTGCTCACTTGCTAACTTTCCTACTAAGTTATGAATTAATTTGAAGGCAGAGCCCATGTTATTATTATTATTATTATTATTATTATTATTATTATTATTATTAAAAAATTCTATTTACTAGTACTTAATGTTAGACAGTTAGATGCTCAAATTTTCCTTTATGGAAAAACATTTCTAGGATCACCTATAACTATATAAACTTACAAATATGACAAATCAAAGGGTCTATTACAAACTGCAAGGTTTCTTCTTTTCAATGAGTGTGTTGAATAATGTTAGAGATCATATAGATCATGGATACAGCATAGCGAGGGTGTTAACAGTTTCTAATTGTGAAGAAAACATTGGAGGACTGAGACAGAGGACAGGACAGAGAAAGACAAAATAAACAAATGTGTTATCACTTATCACTGCAAAGTGATATATTCTGAGAGGTAAAACATTACAGTAGCAAAAAATTTGGCTTTACTCTCAACGATTTTGAGTTCCTGTTGCCATAGTCACTTGGTATCCAATCACTTATGAGGGAGACAGTATAACCCCTTTTACAATAAATGAAGTTTGAAGCTGTCCTACCTGCAGAGTGGGCGTGACTTTGCCTCCCTCTCACTTAAATCCTGTTTAAACTGAATCTCACTGTACTGGGAAGGAAATTATAGCATTTCCATCACTGAATATACCATAGCAGCTCAACGAAGGATGTGGGTTAAATGAAAAACATGTCTGCTGGCCTAGAATAAGACCTATCCTTGCTATATTTGCAGTGTATGCTATTTTTGTTTTATGGTATGCTTCATTGGGTAGATAAGTAGATGCACTAGAATATCATTAAATATTTTTACTCTTTCTTGAATTCTACTCCTAGTACCAGGGGATTTGAAATAAATTCAGGCAAGTGCAGTTTCTCCCAATATGCATATACCTGTCAAGCCCCCTTCCGAAGCCCATCAGAACTGCCATGGTTTCTTCTCACTAGGTATTCATATGGTAGGAGAACAACCATTTCATTTCTGTCAAAAGCCCATTATGCACACCTTTCTATTCTCTAGATATCATGGTCATGCCAACCTTTCACCTTAAAAATGAATTTTTAATAACAGTGAATCTCCTCTAATATTTATGTTCTTTAGATGAAATAAGTGCAGTAATTAAAAGTAAGTTTAATAATGGGTTTCTGTATATATAACTATCAATTGCCTTTAGTGTTGCTATAAAGAAGAAAGAATATTAAGAATGTTGCCAATAAATTACAAAATGATCCATTTTGATTAAGAAAAATATTTTCTAGTCAATAACAATGTATTTTCATTGTTGCATTATTTCCAGAATTATATATATATATATATGTATATGTATAATGTACTATATATATATATATATATATATATATATATATATATTACATTATTGGTACATGTGGATAAATAGAGGTAAAACACTATAGTTGGATATCTCAGTGACAAGACAATTGCCATTGCATCTAAAAAATACAACTGTTGTTCTTGCTTTAGGTGACATATGTCTGTGGTTTTTAACTGATGACCTTCTGGTACTTCACACATAGCAGGTAAATGACATTCCCTCAGAATTGAAAAAAAAATTTAAATGTCAAATTGGATGTGAAGTTGAGAACTCTCTAAGGGTAGAGGAATCTAGTATTTAAGAGGGTGAAGAAATAAGCAAAATGGCCCAGTCATAAAAACTTACCCTAAGAGAGAAAATAGCTGGGAGTGAAAAACCAGATTTTCAGAGCACAAAGATAGGAGGATAATTGGTTTAGAGGAAACACTTGTACCTGAAGTAGAGAAAGAGTAGGTTGATAACCCTTGTGGGATGATGAAGGAACATGCCAGTGCTGTTCTCCTAACCATGGAGGCTGGGATGGCCCTAGCATTACAGACTCTATTGTGAAAGCTAAGGGACAGAAGAAAGGAAGCCATTGTTCACTTGGAAAGGAACTAAAATGATTTCTGGCTGAAGAAAACTCAGTCAGTATTGAAACTATGTGGAAATAAAAGGATAAAGAAATATTAGAGATAGAAAATTAAGATTGTTAATAATTTTTAGAGTAATTACTGAACGAATCATATCAAATGATTGAGTTCACTCATATTTCTATTGCTACTAAACCTAAGTATAAGATGTAAGATTAAATGAAATCAGTGATCGCTTTTCTCCCTCTTCCTCTCAATCCACAGACACTAATCAGGCAAAAGCCTAGTGAGGAGACCTCAGAAAAGAGATTAAATAACTTTATTATGGACACAGTACTAAAGAGTGGCCAAAACTATCATCTGGATTGTGATAGCATGCCTAAGAACTCACTACACATAAGTTGTATACTTTAAGGTATCTGAGAAATATCTTGTCCACTACTAAACAACTCAGTCTTGGAAAAGGATTGTAATTCTCAGATAAACCCATGATAGATAACAAAACTTTGCCTACTACTGTAATATCAAGTATTACAATAGTGCACTTTCATACAATCATATCAGTCATCTGCTTGTACCAGAGACACCTGAAAGCACATATGTCTCACTGTACTCCTGGTTGCCCATTCACAGCATCAGGAGGTCTCAACATCATTCTTTCTGATGTAATTCAAAGACATATGCTTCACATTTGTACTCCATATTTGTCAGTCATATATGCATGTTAATTATTCGTATTCTCTTTAAGTGAAGCCAGAAAGAACACTTTCTCCAAACTGATGCTATCAGATGTTTCTTCCAAGGAATTCATATTTTTATTCAAATGCAGGAGTTACAAGATTAGAAAAGTGGGCTGACTATACAACTTTCTATCTGGTGGTATGTGAGAACCAACAAGAAGTTGATTTACAGAGAACCTGTCTATTATATGTTCTATGGGGATCAAACACAATTTAATTATATATCATTTACAATTTGGGGCATTTTCTGTTTACTATTTCCAATCTAGCTTTAGATTAATGTTGATTATAGCCCACAGAGTCCCATGTCCAAATGTATGTTTATGTCATTAATTTTTTCCTATGCTTGTCTCAATCCAGAATTGTAACTAAAAGTTGCTACATTACTTTCAGAATATGAGCATAAAGAATTAGAATATTCAGAATCATTAGTAAAACAGATAATCTCAGTAAAATGTGGCCAAGGCTTATCATTTCTCAAGGCAACAGTTATTTCTGAAACTGAACAACATTAAATGGGACTCTAACACATACTTCCAAAGTTCCATATTTTGTCTTTCAAGAATGGGGTCATTTTATTTCAGTTTGTTCACATCATTAACGTGTTCCTATTTCTCCTTGTTATAGAAACTTTTGATCTGAATCTTTGCCTTATTAGAAACACTTTGTTGTGAAGTTGCCTTCAAATTTCTTGTGGGTGAACAGTTTTGTTCTATTTTCACCTCATTTCATAGATTGCTAAACTATCATTTGATATTTGTGTGTTTGTGTATGTAAGAATGTGCATATTTTGCATACAAGTGATATTAACTGTCTAAAATAAATTATAATACTGAAAAGAAGTGAAAAATCAATGCCATCATAATTAACCCATTAAATAGCAGTGATTTTACTAGTTAAACATGTATAAGATATTTATTCGTAAGGGAGCCAAAGTGATTTGCCTACTAATAACATCCATTTTTGTTGTCTACCTCATTATGTTACATTTTTATATTAATTGGAAATATGTGATTTTAGAAAAAAATTTGAAAATATTTGAAAGACAAACTGTCATTCATTTTTCTGAAGCAGAAGGGGAAATATTTTAGAGACTAAAATTGAAAACTGTTCCCTTCAAATAGTGTACCACAAATCCACAAATAGAGTTTGGATTATCATCTATATATACTTTACTTAAGGACAAGAAAATAAAATTACATAAAACAAAACAAAACACATATTTGATTCTTCCAGGAAGACTTAACAGTATTTGCATATCATTATAATCTCTATTGTTGCTTCTCTCTTTAGGATGATATTTAAATTTGGAGATGTATTTATTATTTAAAATAACATAATATAATAGAAATGGTAGAATCCCTCAAGCCACATCTCTAATATATAAGAATTGTGTCCTCATATGACATTAGTAACATAAACTAGGGAAAAATCAAATTTTTATACCTGGTTATAACAATCTCATAGCAAGCCAAGCTGAGAAAATATCATGGAGAAACTGGGAACAATTAAAACATAAAGACAATGCACAGTAGAGTTATTACTTTGCAATAAACATTTTATTTCTGAAGCATTCCTTTTTCTCATTGATTTTACTGATTTGCTTGAAACAACATACATAAATATATGCCTTGACATATTGTACTGTGCCTTGCATATTCATGATAGATTGTCACCTTTTTATTTTTATTGTTTATGAACTTAATACACACAAAATCTACTGTCCATATTTTTGGTTACTTATTGTTTTCCTTCACCAAATCTGTCCATTTGCAGATCACACATTTCACTTTAATAATAATCTGATTTTTAATATTATCTAATTATTTATGCTTTTACTAAATATAATCTTGGTTACTTTCATGTCTAGCAAATCAGATTGTTGACTTTAGGTATTACTATATTGTCATGAACATTCTGGTAAGTGTTTGTCTCTTGCTACTTTCTATGTGTGTGTGTGTATATATATGTGTGTGTGTGCAGGTATACACACAAATGCACATGCACACATGTATACATAATACTATGGTTAACTTTCATTTTTAACCTGGCTAGAATCATGTAGTAAGGTGTGAAGCACACCTCTGGGCATGTATGTGAGGATATTTTTTGAGATGTTTAACTATAAACACCAACCCTGAGTAAGGATGGGTCTTTGTAGGCTAAATAAAAAAGAACAAAAGAGAATGCTAAATAACCACCAGAATTTTTTTTTCTTTGATTCCTGAGACCTTAGGATATAAGGAGTCCCAGCTACATACTCCTGCTCCTGAGAACTCCACCATGCTTTCCATAACACGATTGACTGTACCTCTAAACCTGAGCCAAATAAGCCCCTTCCTCCCTTAAGGTATGCATGCCAGGTATTTGGTCATAGCAATGAAGAAAGAAACTAATGTATGCATTATCCATTTCATTATCCAATCTTCATTTCACTAGGCCATTTTGTTAAGTTGTATAAAATACAAGGCTTTTCTGAAATTCTTGAATCTAAGGATATTTAGACTTTTATAGAGACTATTCAAAGTTGTACTGTCATGTACAAACATATGATGTCTTATCTCTTCTTGAGTTATTTATTATAATTTATCCTATATTGAGATAAGTTAATATCTTATTCTTGAGCTATTACCTCACCCCCCCCCACTCTTTCTTTCTTTCTTTTTGGTTTTTTAAGACAGGGTTTTCTGTGTAGTCCTGGCTGTCCTGAAACTCACTCTATAGACCAGAGATCTGCCTGCCTCTGCCTCCAGAGTGCTGGGATTAAAGGTGTGCACCACACTTCTTGAGTAATATAACTTCTTTTGTTATTATTGAGTTACTGTGCCCTTTCTCCATTTATCCTGTCAAGTTTTTAGCTTTTCCAGTATTGATTTTTTTATGAACCCTACATGTATTGCAAATGCTAATCTTTAATTTTTTTCAGTGTTTTTGCAAGTGTTCTTTTTAAGGAGCAGAGTGTTTGTTTTAGCTAACAAAGACTTCAGTCGTCGTGGTAAGGGTCACTGGCAGGAGCTTGAGGCCACCAATCCCCCTATGTCTTCAGTCAAGTGGAATAGTGAAGTGCACTCTGCCCAGTGCTTTGAGGGGTCTGACTCACTCCTAGGACAGGCATCCTGATGAGCAAGTGTGGGCCTGGGGACCACCTGCTCTCCTAGCTGGGAACCTAGAGCCCACAAGCTGGACCCAGGACTGCTGACCAAGTAGGCTTTTGCTGAAATCTCCATAGTAGACTGCATCTGCTTTGCTTTTTCCTGGCTGCTGAGCCTGAGGGGGAGCTGCCTCCATTGGGAACAGAGGATGGGGTGATGCTGGGTAATCATCCAGCACATATAGAATGTTACCTGTATCTATATGTTTTTGTTACTAACCATTGGTTACTGGATAACCAACTCATATGCTCTTCTCTGAAGAAGAGTTTTCTCCTTCTCTCAAAATTCCTTAGTTTCCTTCAGTTGTGTGTAGGGTCGAGGCTGCTTGGGCTTTCCCCTTTCACTTTGGCAAGTCTATTGGTGTTATTCTCGTTCAGCTCACTTGGAGCAGTCATGTTGAAATACTGACTTGCCAAATGATCATTTCCTCAAAAATATGAAGATTTCACTTTTTAAAGTATATGCTGGACATCCTGTGACTGATGTTTATGTATAGTTTAAAACAGTAGTTATCTAACACTTTCAACTTTGGAGACCCATGTATTTATTCACTGGGCTCTTTCTGTACTGACTTCTGCTCTTCCACTGGCCTATTAATCTATTCCTGTGAATTTGTTCCTAATGTTGATGTGATACTGAATCTTAATTACAGCTTGATCGCATTGAGAAATGCCTAAGAGATTAGTAAAGCACACCCCTGCTTGTGCTATGATGCTGTTTGCAGAGTCAATGATTGGATCGTGAGAGCTCTATTTTAATGAAAAAGCTAATCACTTTGTGGATTCATAACAGGACAGAATTATTTCAAGGTGCTGAATTGTAGGAGAGTCACCTAGCCAGAGAAAGGAAGTCACTGAGCTTGTGTGCTTTGGGATAGTACATTGCCCTGTATACCTTGAGGTAAAATGGTCCATGTTTATATTTAATATAATTATATATCTTTTATATATAATATTATATATAAATTAATATTATAAGATACTATAAATATCTTATTAAAGATGTTTAATACAAAATATAATAAAATATAGGATATATTACATATAAGTATATAATCTTGTGAAATTATGGGTGAGATAGATTCTTTCTTAATTCATTTCTTTTATTTATTTGGTCACAGTAAACAATGATGCTACTGACTAATATGCTTAGTGTTTATTAAGGAATCCTCTTACATTTTCCATTTTCCTTCTTAATAGTGCAGTGGGTAGCTTTGCAGCCTTGTCCTTAATAATTCATTATATATATATATATATGGAGAGAGAGAGCAATAGATATTATTTATGTTGGAATTATTTAATCCTCTATTTCAAAAGTATGTTATTTTAACTCTACCCTATCCCCCCTCAAGTTATCCTAAGTCCTCATCATTCTCTCACAACTTCATGATCCCTGCTTCTTTAATTATCACCATCACACACACACACTCACACACACACACACACACACACACACACGTATGTACGTGCACAACCTGCTGAGTCCATTTAGTGTTGCTTGTTTGCATAGGTATTTAGAGCTGATGACTTTTGATTGGATAAGTTATCGGGCTTTTTCTTGGAAAATACTGTTTTTCTATCTTAACTTCCTTCCACTAATTGCCTGTAGCTGTCTTCATCTTGTGGTGGGGCCTCATGTAATTTCTCTCATCCTCATTGGTATGTCAACTGATGTTATTGCTGCAATGGTCTTTTTTAGATGACTGTCTTGTCAAGATTTCATGTTTGAGGCTCCCTATCATATATAGAACACTCTATATTGCACCAGATCACCTGGTTCTCCGGCTCTAATGATTATTATGTACTCTCTCCTGGGATGTTCTCTGGGCCTTAGGGGTGGGAATTTTGTTGGATATGTATCAATTTAGATTGGACATCCTATGTTCATTTTTTCTTTGCATTTTGATCAATGATGAATTTCTTTGATGGTCTCCATATGATGCAAAAAGAACCTTCTCTGATTAAATGTGAGAGCTATACTTTCTGTGTGTATAAAATGATAGAACTTTAGAAAGCGGCTAGGAATTATACTGGTTTTAGATATCGACAGTAGTATGTTCACCTCTAGAATCTGTTACCAAAAGACACATGGAGAGTTGGCTAGGTTTATAGTACCAGGCATGAATTCCCTCCCACTGACCAAATCTTTAGTCTAATTAGACTCCTGTTAGTTACTTGCAAGTTTGGGAGTGGTAGAGCTCCTGCCTAGTTATTCAGTCTCTATTTTGAAAGCACAAAACATGATTTTGGTTGAGATTTCATTGATTTTCTATGAACTTTACAGGAATACATACTTTTAGGGAATCAAAACAATTCTGTCCACATGTGTGATACTGTTATTTAGTTAGGCCTTTAAAGTCTTCCATTAATGTTTCATATTTTCTGCAGAAGGTCTTTGCCATCTGCATTATATTTACTTTTGTCATCTTTATTATTAAATACTTCTGTAGGGTCTGTTCCATATCCATAGTATTTGAAATTCATTCTTCTGATTGGAATTTTAATTTTATATTTTATACATGTTATCATTCAATTCTTTAATTTAAAAATTCTTTCTTAAATCACAATAGCTTGTCTGTAATATGTCACACTTTTCTTCACAGGAAATCATATAATTTGGAAATAATTATTAGTTTCTGTTTTGTTGTGGCACATAAAATAGGACAAATTACTCTGAAATATTAAAAATATATTAGGAAGAAGATAAAACATGGAACTGTTAAGATAATGATCTTCCAAAATGGAACAAGTGATAATAATAACGATAAAATAAGATTTTTGTCTTCCCTTCTCTATATATGTTTATATAATACCAAAGTATGTTTATAACTAGATGGATTATTAGTTACTTTCTGTATATTTTCTCTAATTGGCAAGTTACAAATGTAATTAATTAAGAATTTTAATATTTTTATCCAAGTTTGAAATTAATGACAAGCTTTACCCTTTCCCAAAATATGTTAGGATATAGAAGACTTTATAAGATGCAGTTTTAACGTTATTTCTTCAGTCATTTACAAAGGGGGTTGTACTTTTATTGTTTTTCTTTATTTTGATGTACATATTAGACTTCTAGCCAGTTTGGGGCCCAGATTTACCCTGTCCTGTTTTCAAGATAATGGCTTTGGTCATGAAAAGTCAACAAGAACAAATGCACTGAGGCAACTTCTCTCCTTCCTTTCTTCCTTCCTTCCTTCCTTCCTTCCTTCCTTCCTTCCTTCCTTCCTTCCTTCCCTCCTTCCTTCCTTCTTTCCTTCCTTCCTTCCTTCCTTCTTTCCTTCCTTCCCTCCTTTATTTTCCCCCTTTTTATTTATTCTTCTCTTATACGATGCATCCCAATTTCATCCTCCCCTCCCTCCACTTCTCCCAGCAGCCCCGCCCCACTTCTCTCTGTTTCCCTTCAGTAAAGAGCAGGACTCCCAGGGATATCAACCAAATATTGCTTAACTAATAAATAGCAATAAAACTGGGGGCAAATCCTCCTATCATGGCTGGATGAGGCAGCCCGGTAGGAAGAAACGGATCCCAAGCCTAGGCAAAAGAGTCCGAGACACGTCCCCCGCCAACTCCCATTGTTAGGAGTCCCAACCACAACATCAATGCATAGGACCTGGTTCAGACCTAGGCAGGCTTCCTGATTGTAGCCCCAGTCTATGTGAGCCTCTATAAGCCATGGTTAGTTGATTCCATGCGCCATGTTTTCCTGGTATCCTTGACCCCTTAGACTCCTATAGTTCTTTCTCCCCATCATCTCCAGGTTTCCCCAAGTTCTGACTAATGTTTGGCTATGGGTCCCTGCATCTATTGGAGGGTACCTCTCTGATGTCTGTTAGGCTAGGCACCAATCTATGAGTATAGCAGAAGATCATTAGGAATCATATCATTGACTTTTTTTCTTTTGCCAGTGGTATTTGGTTCTATCCTGGGTTTCTGAGCTGTCCTTCCTCTGGTTTGTAGTCATCCAGGCAGTGTCAGACGTGGCCTCCCTTTTGTTGCATGGGCCTCAAGTTGGACCAGTCATTGGTTGATGACTCTCACAAGTTCTGTGCAACCATTACCACAGCACATCTTGCAGGCAGAAAAGATTGTAGGTTGAAGGTTTTGTGGCTGGGTTGATGTCCCAGTTCCACTGCTAGGAGCCTGGCCCGGTTACAGAAGATGGCTGAGTCAGGCTCTACATCTTCCACTATTAGGAGTCCTCCATAGGGTCACCCTTATAGATTCCAGGAAGTTTCCACGATGCCTTTGGTCATGACAAGTCAGTAGGGGACAAAAACATTGAGGCACCTTTCTTAGTGGCTCTATTATGCTTCCTTGCATCTAAACAAAGCTCTTATCTTCCCAGTTTTTGAATATTGTTTATTCACCCAACACATTTTCTTCCTATATGGCCTCTATTAGGAAAGCTTCCCTGGCTCAATTTGACCTCAGTGTTGTATGATATTAAAAATGTACTTTTTGCCCACATAATTTAGGTCATTTGTCTACATAGAAATTTATACTTCTAATTAGAAGCATAAAAGCATGGCTCTCTTATCATGTATTTTGGTTCAAAGTCATGTAGGTGAAATTGGGATAGCTCCTTAACAAGGGAAGTGTGCCTCACTTCCCTTCTGGAGTTAATAATTATACCTGTGTTAATAGAAGAAAAAAAAACAGAGAATGCTAATTTAAAAATAGGATAGTCTCAAGAAATTCTAATGGAGTTATTGTTCTTTATCACAAATGGGCAAGAAACTGAATGTTGTTTTCATCATTGGTTAGCTTAAATAAGCCAGATTCATTAAACTAAGAAAAGCAAAATTTGAAATGTTTGACCTCATAGCTTGAATTAAAAATGAAAGTATATTATTAGTTAAAGAAATTATACCTTTTTTTTGTTCAAGTTGGAAATTGTATTCTTTGCATCTTGATTTAATTCCCATAAGAGTCACATATATTTTCTGCAGTTGGCTCAAGATGTAACAAGTCCCAATCTCTTAATAAGGACCTCCTGGATCTTTGTCTTAAACACTTCTTCTCAGATTCACCCCCAGGAGAGTTTGGTTCAATAGGCCTGTGTTGGGTCTGCAGACTTATTTGCATAAGTGGTCCATGAGAATCTGGAGAATAAGCTTTATAATGTCAAGTAAACCAAAGGTATATCATGGATCCTACTTCTTTGTTCCTCTGAAACAGAAAGTGTTCAAAAGAAGTCATTTCTACTTCACTGTCTTTCATCTTCAATTAAATGAGATAATCACAATTGCAGACATCATCAGCCTGCTGTGAGAAGAAGGTGCAAAATGCCTCCATACATTTTGGAAAAGTTAAAGCAGTTTCAGCTGCTGTCAAGATATCACCCAAACCATAGGTATGACTGGACTCTTCTTGTTTTACTTTAATTTTATCCCACAAATCAGTCCCACCTGACCCATATCATTTTCTTGAAGCCTTTTATGAAACAGCTAAATTTCCTTCTCTATGTTACTCTTCATGTTGCCCCAAATTTTCTTCTTTTGCTCCAGAAATACTTTCTAAATAAATATTGTTAGTAACTTGAGATGTGTTTGTTATTAATAAAAAAAGGCAAACAGCTTAGTACTTATCTCCCATGTTGTAGGTGGATGAACCCAATATAAGTAACAAGGCTTACCATATTTTACATTGTGAAGATGGTTTTGTAAAGAGGTGGGTTGACTGCATTACATTTCAGCAACTCACAAATCAGAAATATATCATGTATGAGAATGCTTTAGCAACTAACATAAACATTCAGTGTTCTGAATCTACATATAGTCCTGATTGTACTTCCCCATGATTTTATGCATTTAGATTTCCACTATGATTTTCTCACTTTAAAAATTTACAACTCTGTACCACCAGATACAGACATTTTAAAATATTCATTCAAAAGCATGGCCTTAAACCAATATGGAAAGTTGAATTTAGATACTTTCAGCCCGTTTACTGAATGTTATGGATGTTTAATTGGAAAATGGGTAAGACCATGTCAAGCGTGCTTTCTTACTAATGCAATGCTGCCCACTCGTTCCTCCTCCCCTACACCCACCTCACAGAGAGAGAAAAAGTAGAAATGACTTTTAATAAAAAGTTCCTCTTGTCTCCATATTTTGCATTAATTCTGATTAGTGAATACAGACTTATAGTTCATTTGTATCCAGCACTGTGTTCTGAGGAAGGAGCAATTAGATTCTAACAATGGGATTCCAGTACATAATGGACACTATGCCAGGTATTTAGTTTCAGTATCTTCATTTCTATTCACATCTCCACGCACTGTGTGATTTTTCCCTTAATTTAATTTTAGTGCCATTATTGTATCTTCTGCTTAATTTTTTATAGCTAGCTATAATTAAGCTTTTATTTGGAAGTCATTTTAAACCCACTGCATGGTTGTCATGAAATTGTTGGTAATATGTGATTACATTATGCTGTCTTTTGCCAGGACATTCTTGTAAATGAAGCATTATCCTCAGAGATTTTCTTGGCTGAAAATGTAAGCAATTAAAAATGTAAACAAATATTATCTGTTACATATGTTGCAATAATAAATACTTCAGTATAATACAAGTTAATGTCTCCTTGGGGATACAGTTTAATCCTGCTACCACATGTTTTATAAATGGACAAATAAATGAGTAAACACTTAATATGTTACCCACTGTGGCAGGTGGATGCCCAGGGCTTTGATACATTCTCTCATTGGGTATTTACACACTTCTTAACCAGCATTATCAATAATCCTTTAGCATTATTTGGTGTTTTGTAACAATTCCAGCTATGGAGAAATAAAATTAGAATCACTCCTTACAAATTCCCCAATGATATCCAATGTAACTTAGTGTACATGAGCACAAGAAAAGACTATTCTTTGCTCATAGCTGTAAGGATCAAAGTTAATATACCCTATTAGGTAGACTATTTGACAATATGTAACCAAACCTTAAAATGAGTATAGTCAGTATTGTAAAATAAAATAAAAGGAAAAAATGAATATAGTCTTTTACCCATTAATTTTTTTTTATTGAAATTATCCTAAGAATCACTGAGGTATACTTAACAAAAACAAGCATATGATCCTTTGACATTTAAAATATCAAAAACATTCTAAAGAATTAGTCTGCTTAATGTGTAAGATACCTAACATAGAATTTTAAACAGTCTTTAGAGAGAAAGCTATAGAGGAAGAAACGGTGACATACTGTAACACATTCACATGTTATAGACAGGTCATAGCAGAGTCATTGTAAAACAAGGACAATTTTCCAGTAATGACTTACTTTTTTAAAGAATTTATGGTGCTCATATCAAAAACATAGTAGAGTAGATGATGAGAGTGACTTTCATTCCAACGCTACAATAAAACTGCAATTATCAGATAGCTAATTGTGAATGAAGACAGTTACGAGAGAGCTCAAGGATATAATTAAAATCTCCCAGAAAAAGAGTGGAGCCAAACATATGGAAGAGTCATGCAGACATATTCACTATTTACAGAAGGGTTGCTATGGCTGGATTGCACAGAATGCTCGGTGAAAGTGTGGGAGAGACTGCTAGGTTTTTTTTTACCCTTAATGAATGCAAACTCCCTAATGTAACCCTTTGCAGGTCCCATCCCAAGGTGCTATGACTATTTCACACACACACACACACACACACACACACACACACACACACACACACTCCAGACTTTAATTCTATCATCCTTCTGTCTGTCTCTGTGCTTGCTGTCTCAGGCCCCAGAAATGTGCTCACTGTTCATACTCACCCTCCAAAACAGGCCTTAAAGCTGCTTTGCAGAGCCTGCATGACAGACAGCTGAACCACTGTGTTATTGAACATGTCTAGATTAGGACTGTGACTGACTACGCATATGCATTCTTTGGACCTCAGCTCTGTGGATAGTCCATGAGAGACCATGCCTAGGTCACCACTAAAGTGAGAGCTCCCACACGCTGGATTCTGGATCTATTGCAATCACCCCCCCCCCACCAAATCTGTTTCTTTAACTTTCAAGATTAAATATAATTGCATAATTCTCCATTCTTTTTCCCCCCTCAAAAACCTCCCATACACCTCTCCTTATTCTCTTTTAAATTCAGGTCTTCCTTTTTCCCTGTTGTTACATATATATGTAACAACTCAACACAAGTCAAGGAGGGAGAAATTTAATCAGGGAAACCAAAAGAATGAGACACTACGACAAGTTTGGACAATCATTAAAGACCTAACTCTTTACTTGCTGTGTGGGCAAAGAGGGGTGACAATGAATCCAAAAGTGCTCCAAGAAGTAACAGGGAAAAAGGGTCACATTTTCTCCAACAATAAAAAAAAATGATAACTGAATGAACCTTGGAAGTAAAGAAGCAAAAACAGCACCCCTGAATGCTTAAATTCCATAGACTTTCCCACTCCTTGACATTTCCATAATTTTTAGATTATTTATGTCAGCTATTCTTAATTTCTTCATGTATAAATGGTTAAAATATACTATTTACACAATAGTGGTTGGTAAAATAGATATAAAAACTAGTAAAACTACATCCTATTCAAAATTAGCCATTTTTAATTATGGTGATGTACTTAGGTTAAAAGTAAAAGAAAGACACACCACATGAATAACTGGAACAGAAATAGTTCTATTACTATCAGATTTTTAGATTTAGTTTTTGTTTTTGTTTTCTCAGACAGAATTTCTCCTTGTAGTTTTGGTGCCTGTCCTGGATCTCGCTCTGTAGACCAGACTAGCCTCAAACTCATTGAGATCTACCTGGCTCTGCCTCCCAAGTACTGGGATTAAAGGCGTGCACCACCACCACCGCCACCTGGCCAGATTTTTATTTTTATTTTTATTTTTATTTTTATTTTATTTATTTATTTATTTATTTTTGGTTTTTCGAGGCAGGGTTTCTCTGTGTAGTTTTGTGCCTTTCCTGGAACTCGCTTTGGAGACCAGGCTGGCCTCGAACTCACAGAGATCCGCCTGCCTCTGCCTCCCGAGTGCTGGGATTAAAGGCGTGCGCCACCACCGCCCTCAGATTTTTATTTTTAAAGATGTATTTTTTGTGTATGAGTGTTTTGCCTATAAGTATGTGTGCTTACAATGTGATTGTAGGTACCAGAGGGGCCAGGAGATGATGTATTGAGTCCCTTCTGACTAGAGTTGCACATGTGGAGCCTCTGTGTGGATGTTGGGCACTGAACCCAGATTGTAAGAGCAGTTAAGTGCCCTGGACTAATGAGACGTCTTTCCAGTCTTGGGACTGACCTTTAATTGGAACAAAAGATTCAATCCTTCAATGAAACAAGATTCCTAATTGTGGAGGTGTGAAAAACACAGCTTCAGAATGTGTGCAGCAAACAGTGATACCATTAAAAGGAGGATTAATAAAAGGAACAATGACCTGAAACTAAGCTCAGCATAAATAAGATCACAGCATTCCTTACAGAACAAATAATAGAAAAATGAAAACTAAGATTTAGAAAAACACAAAGATATCAATAAAAATATAAACCAATAGGCTCACATTTTTCCATGATAACTATAAAATGTTTCCTTTAAATCATTCAGAAAATACACACTATATGTAGACATAAACAATTGAAACTAATCATCTTTGACCACAAATTTGTTAGGAGCCCCAGGGTGAGAGAAAAGTTCCTAGCACTTGGAAAAGCTACACACAAGTCTAAGTTCTCCACATACCAAAAGAGAATGCTCAAGGGAAATCAAATAGAATGTTGAATTTAGTGAAAAGGAAACACAATATTTCAATATTAATTGAATTAAGCAGTGTAGAGATAGAAATCCATGTAGCCTATTGAAGAGAAGGAACACTCTATTCTATCCTCTCACATTAGGAAATAAGAAGAGGGTTGTGGAGATGGTCCAGCAAGAGCACTTGCCATAAATGCAAGAGGACCTGAGTTGGAATCCTCATATAAACGATAGACATGGTCACATGTACTTGGTTCCTGAAATTCCAACATTGCAAGTTAGAGATAGGGGAATACTGACTGCTTACTGTCCATCCAGCCTGGGAGAAATGGAAAGTTCAGGCTTAGAAAGATCTTGTCTCAAAAAAATAAGGTACAGTGGTTGAGGATGATATCTGAAGTCCTCCTCTAGCATAAACATGCATATAAATGCACACCTGCACACATGCACACATAGCACACATGCATACACCATATATCCACACATATAGACATATCCCTGCCCCAGCTGCAACTCTCGGGAGAACAGGCCCTGTACCTCATCTGGACAGCATAGTAGAGCTGGCCCTGAAGCTATAGATGTGGGAGAACCAACTCTGAGGAAGTGAAAGCGGGAGAACTGACCTCACCCCTTGATCATTGCTACAAGGGGTGAACTAGGCAAAAAAAAAAAAAATGTTGGAGAGCTCACCGTGTTGGTGAAGACAGGGGAGAGCTGGTGAGCTGATCAACCCTGCAAATACCCAGGACCAGAACCAGGGTTATATGTTGGCCCACTCCGACATCCACCCCATCTTATTTATGCTGGAACATAGAGGTAGGTGGGGAGAGGATGGGGGTAGGTCCAGTGGACCCAGGGCTGCAGGATTTTTACAACACAGAACAGCAACAGGATGTCCAAGAAGAGTCCCAGTGAGGGCCCAGTGTCGAAGGTGTAGCAGAGACCAGAAGATCAGGGGCCCTGAACAAGAACAATGATTCATTGCAATGAACACCTGCAGGTAAAACTGTATGGACACAGGGGTTTACTGCATAATTAACTGTATCACACTGTAGCTTTCATGACAAGATTTTCTCTTAATTTCTTCTTGTTTTATCCTTAGGGGGATGGGTGAGATCAGGAGGCATAATGTGAAAGACACAAGAATAAATAAAAAGAAAGTTTTAAAAAAGACTCCTTTGGGGAAATTCTGAGGAGTGGGATAGCCAGGACATATGCTAGATCTATCTTACACTACACTGATTGGCATTGTCTGGAACAGCTTATATTCCTACAAGCAGAGTCCCAGGGACCCTTTTCCCATCCTTGTTGTTTTTGTTCTCTTGATGGTTGGGGTGAGACAAAATCGTGATTTCTCTGATGACTAATAAAGTTTGCCAAATATCAAAAAAAATTGTTACTGGATTTTTTATTGCGATTTCATTGAATCTGGAAATTGCTTTAGATAGGACAGAGATTTTTTTGAATTTGTCATTTTTTTATTCTTATGATACATGAACATGGGAGATTTTTCTACCTTCTAATGTCTTCCTTTATGTCTTTACTATTTTAATGTTTTCATCATAGAAGTCTTTCACATCCTTGATTAACTTTATCTCAAGACATTTTTAAAAGGCAATCATGAATGGAATTGTTTCCTTGGTTTCTTTCTCACTAAGGAAGGTTAATGATGTTTGTATGTTGAATTTGTATACTGCCACTTCGCTAAAAGTTTTTTATTAACTATAGAGATTTTCTGGTGGACTCTTATATGAGAATAATATCGTATCATGTTCCTTTCCTCTTGTATTCCTTCTCTTGTCTTATTGCTGTAGCTAAGAATCCCAATGCTATATTGAATAAAAATGGAGAAAGTTAAAAAATGTTGAGTGAACCAGTTACATGTAGAGTGAACTAGTGTATACCATGCCACAAAGCACAAATTAATTTCATAGCAAAATTTCAAGGTTTGTTCAAACATTCACTAATCAACCAGTGCAATCCCTATATCAACAAGCTACAGAGGAAAAGAATTGGACAGCTTCTATCAGTTAGTTTTAATAAAATTTCTCAGTACACTAAAAACAGAGGGGGTTTTTGAAACATAGAATATTTACAAAGTAGTGCAACTCACAAGTTAATTACCAGTGAAAGACTAAATATTTATAATATGAAAAACAGTAAGAATGTCTACTCTCACTTTTACTAATTCATAAAGTTCCAGACGTTCTGGCCACTAAAGGAAGCAATATGATGAAATGAAAGGCACACATATTGCAAAAGAAGATTTTTTTTTATAAATGACATGAGAGTTACATGAAAAAAAATCCTAAGGAATATACAAAATACAAGAAACTTCATTGTCTAATTTTGCAGGTTATGATACCAACACTCAAAAATAGAAAATATTGTATATGTTATTCCCAATGAGCATGAGGAAACTATGTAATTCACAGCTAACATATGTATGTGATTTATATGTTGATAACTACTCCAGACAAAAGAAACTACAGAAAAATCTGAGTGAGTAGAGACATATGTTCATGGACTAGATGAGAGATCTATATTCCCTCAATCACTTCATGTGTTCAATGTAACTTCACATAATATTCTTAGACACTAACACAGAAAATCAGAAAAACTTATATATAATAAAGTTAACATGGGATGGTATTGCTTATGTAGCATGTAAGGACCAGCACATGAATTACATAGCAGTTTTATTCATGTAAGTCCCGAACTATAAACAAGCTGAGAAACACCATGGAATATTGCACAGGAACAGAAAAAAAATGAATGCATGAATCTCTGGGACAGTGTCCTGAGTAAGAAGGCCATTTCATAGGCTCACACAATCAGCTAACCTGGTCTCATAGGGCCTCACAGAGAGTGAACTGACAACCAGGAGCCTGCATGAGACTGGCCTGAGCACTACACATATATGTTAGAGTTGTGTAACTTGGTCCTCCTATGGGACTCTTAACAGAGGAAGCAGGGGTTGTCTCCAGCTTTTTTTTTTATGGGCTTTTAGGACCCTACTTCTCAGACAGGGTCATGTTGCCCAGCCTTACCACTTGGGGAGATGCTTAGTCTTACTGCAACTTGATATGCCATGTGCCAGTGGCCATGTCAGAAGAGCAGCAGGTGGCAATTGAAGTTCAAGGTGTCAGTCTACCAGGAGGAAACTCTCTCATGGGTCAATCTCAGTTAGACAAGGCCCTGAGACCCCAGACCCCAGAAAGTCTTCCTTCTGCTGTGCCTTTACATGTTTACTCCTGCTATCTTTCTCTGGTATCTGGCATGGTGTGAATGGGTGTGGGGAGATCCCTACTGCCTGTAATGTATCTCATGCAGACATCCTGTTGTACTGGGCATTTTTGCCTGTGGATTATTATGAAGATGATTTCTTCCTAAGCTGTACTGTCTAATTGATAATAATGATGTTAGTTTACACAGAGTTTTGATGAATAAAAATAAATACAAGTAAGTGTCACCCAGCTAGAACACATGAGTTTCTATTGATGAGCCATATAGACTATGGCTTAGGTTAATGATAAAGAAAAACAACTGAGTCCTAGTAGCCCAGCTGGCTTAAATTCTTTTAACCTTAATGTTGGGAGATGTGTACACAGGTTTCAGAGGTTTCAGAGTGTATAGCTGAAACAAAGCTTTGAAAAAACTTAAAGTTAGACTAAGATATTTTCATCAAATAGCTTTGAGGTGAAAAATTTAAGAAGATAATTTAAAGTTTTTAAAAGGCACATAGTTGAATGTGGACCTCTTTAAGGTTAAGGAACAAGAACAAAACAGCCCAATTATTACTAACTGATGCACTTTTCTTACTAGGATTGGTTGATGACCAAAGTTGATGGTTAAGTCCTTATACCCATTTCTGCTCTCTCTCTCTCTCTCTCTCTCTCTCTATATATATATATATATATATATATATATATATATATATATATATATATATCATATAATGAGTGGGTATGTACCCTAAAGATTTAAAGTAGAGCTGCCTGATTCTTTTTCATATATAAAGGTTTAGGTTTGTGATCTTCTTAAGATTTATAAGATTACCTTTCAAAATAAGTAATAAAGTAATTGGCCTTTTCTTTGTAACTGTAAAATGCATCCTACAAGTATAAGACCTGACTGAGAAGAACACCTTGCTTGCCCACACAATTAATTTGTAATAATTTGCTTGAATATGAATGTATGTGGGTTCTTGGGATAATTTGGTTTTTTTAAATTTATTTTATAATTTAATTTAATTTTACATATCAGCCACGGATTCCCTTGTTCTCCCCCCGCCCCGCCTCCCCCCAGCCCCCCCCCCCATTCCCATCTCCTCCATGGCAAAGACTTCCCTGAGGATTGAGTTCAACTTGGTAGATACAGTCCAGGCAGGTCCAGTCCCTTCCTCCCAGGCTGAGCCAAGTGTCCCTGTATAAGCCCCAGGTTCCAAACAGCCAGCACATGCACTGAGGACAGGTCCCAGTCCCACTGCCTGGATGCCTCCCAAACAGATCAAGCTAATCAACTGTCTCAGTTACCCAGAGGGCCTGATCCAGTTGGGGGCTCCTCAGCCATTGGTTCATAGTTGATGTGTTTCCATTCGTTTGGCTATTTGTTCCTGTGCTTTTTGCAACCTTGGTCTCAACAATTCTCACTCATACAAACCCTCCTCTTTCTCACTAGTTGGACTCCGGAGCTACTATTCAGAACTCCGGGGAGGCTACCTAGAAAGCAGGACCCCGGGAAAGACACAAGGATGACCCAATGACAGAGAAATGGATGAGATCTACATGGACAACCTAGACAAGCCTCATCCAATGACTAAGGGAACCAGATGCAGAGATCCACGGCCAGGATATTACCTAATATTTTGAAAGCATAAGACTAAAGAAATGGACAAACATTTCTAACAATCATATATTAGGGTCTTATGGAAAGAAGGAAGGAATTATGTATAGTTATAAAGTCAGGTGAGATGAAACCAACCTTTATGTTGACTGCAATGTTTGGCATAAGTCTACACATGTAATGAAATCTTATGTAACTAAATATATGCACATACAAACAGTTTATGAGTATATTGTGATGACTCTCCACAGGGTATAGCTATAGGGATCTTCATTAAATCATTGAAGTGGGAAGACTCATTTTCAATCTGGATCTTTTGAGGTGGAAAGATATATCTTTAATCTACATCTTTTGTGGTAGGAATATCCATCTTTAATCTGTGCCATGCCTTCTGCTGGCAGTCTATAGAAAGGTCATAGGAAAAGGGGGCTTGCTCTCTTTACCTGCTTTTCTCTTGTTATTGCTGGCAAGTCTTTTATTCACTAGCATTGGAGCCTACCTCTTCTGGATTCCAGTGTATACTGAAGACCTTGAAGACCAGCTAAAGTATAAAGTCTCGTGGATTGAAGAACTACTGGATTCTTGGAACTTTTGTTGGTAGACGGCCACTGTTCGGTGAGCTGGGCCACAATATGTAAGCCATTCTAATAAATTCCATATAGGGTGGCAGTGGCACACGCCTTTAATCCCAGCACTTGGGAGGCAGAGGAGGCAGATTTCTGTGAGTTCAAGGCCAGCCTGGTCTACAAAGCGAGTTCCAGGACAGTCTCCAAAGCTACACAGAGAAACCCTGTCTTGAAAAATCACAATAAATAAATAAATAAATAAATAAATAAATAAATTCCATATAATATATGTACATATGTGTATGTTTATATGCATATGTATATATACATTTTTTTCATTATATCAGTCCTATTCCTCTAGAGAATTCCAAATATGGATTTGGTATCAAAACTGAGTCTAGAGCAACAGAAATATAAGAATGAATGTTTTATATATTTGAAATAAGCTTTCTAATTTGCCAAACCTACAGTTACTGAAGTCTCTCTAGTTACCAAAACTTCTAGATGCTCAGGGAATACTGAAATCACACTATGTGAACTATTTTAAAAACTTAAGGACACGATTGCATTGGATTATCCTGATTCATTAATCAGAAGAGGCAACAGATTAGATGACTCCTTATATAAAATTTTTGACAATTTGTGAAAAAATAAGGGAAATTATTGTGCTGTTTGGTTGCTCCTATCATCTCTGGACAAAATGATGAATTTCAACAATGTTCTCAGTGACAAAACTGACCAGGTTTAGATGCACATAAACAATCTACAGGTTTCTAAGGGTGTGGTAGATGAGAATCTTCTCTCCAGTAGTCACAGAGCTCAAGTTGCAGGAAATCAAACCAAAGCCCTCATCATAAGTTTGACCAAATGACAGCAAATATTCAAGTCTCATCCTCAGAAAGTGTATCAGTTAGAGTCAGAGCATAATTGGTAAAGAATGGGGTCCTGTAACTTGAGATGGGAATGTGTGGCAGGACCCTAATGAAGCTATGAATTTGAGCAGTACACAACTCCATCCTTTTAACGACAAAAATGCAATTTGTGATTGGAAAGGAAGAAGGCAAGCTTTCCCTATTTGCAGATGAAATGATAGTATACTTGAGTGACCCCAAAGATTCCACCAAGGAACTGATAAATCTTATAAACACTTTCAGCAACATAGAAGGATACAAGATCATCTCAAAAAAATCAGTAGCCCTCCTACATAAAACTGACAAAGAAGCTGAGAAGGAAATCAGAGATACATCACCCTTTACAATAGTCACAAATTACATAAAATACCTTGGGGTAACACTAACCAAGCAAGTGAAGGACCTGTATGACAAGAACTTTAAGTCCCTGAAAAAAGAAATTGAAGAAGATGTCAGAAAATGTAAAGATCTCCCATGCTCATGGATAGGCAGGACCAACATAGTAAAAATGGCAATTTTACCAAAAGCAATCTACAGATTAAATACAATCCCCATCAAAATACCAACACAATTCTTCACAGACCTGGAAAGAATAAAACTCAACTTGATATGGAAAAACAAGATGGGCGGTGGTAGCACACGCCTTTAATTCCAGCACTCGGGAGGCAGAGACAGGCGGATCTCTGTGAGTTCGAGGCCAGCCTGGGCTACCAAGTGAGTTCCAGGAAAAGCACAAAGCTACACAGAGAAACCCTGTCTCAAAACACCAAAAAAAAAAAAAAAAAAAAAAAAAAAAAAAACCCAGGAGAGCCAAAAAAACAACCTCTGGAGGCATCATGATCCCTGACTCCAAGCTCTACTATAGAGCTACAGTAATAAAAATAACTTGGTATTGGCATAAAAACCGACATGTGGACCAATGGAATCAAATTGAAAACCCTGACATTAACCCACACACCTATGAACATATAATTTTTGACGAAGAAACCAAAAGTGTACAATGGAAAAAAGAAAGCATCTTCAACAAATGGTGCTGGCATAAATGGATATCAACATGTAGAAGACTGTAAATAGATCCATATCTGTCACCGTGCACAAAACTTCATTCCAAGTGGATCAAGGACCTCAACATAAATCCAGCTACTCTGAACCTGCTAGAAGAGAAAGTAGGAAGTAGTCTTGAACGCATTGGCATAGGAGATCACTTCCTAAATATAACACCAGTAGCACAGACACTGAGAGAAACAATCAATCAATGGGACCTCTTGAAACTGAGAAGCTTTTGTAGAGCAAAGGATACGGTCAACAAGGCAAAGCAACAGCCTACAGAATGGGAAAAGGTCTTCACGAACCCCACATCTGACAGAGGACTGATATCTAGAATATATAAGGAACTCAAGAAATTAGACATCAAAATGCCCAACAGTCCAATTAAAAAATGGGCTATAGAACTAAACAGTGAATTCTCTACAGAGGAAACTCAAATGGCTGAAAGACATTTAAGGAATTGCTCAACATCTCTAATCATCAGGGAAATGCAAATCAAAACAACTCTGAGATACCACTTTACACCTGTCAGAATGGCTAAGATCAAAAACACTGAAGACACCTTATGCTGGAGAGGATGTGGAGCTAGGGGAACTCTCCTCCACTGCTGGTGGGAATGCAAGCTTGTACAACCACTTTGGAAATCAATATGGTGCTTTCTTAGAAAATTGGGAATCAATCTCCCCCAAGATCCAGCTATACCACTCTTGGGCATATACCCAAGGAATGCTCAATCATACCACAAGAGAACTTGCTCAGCTATGTTCATATCAGAATTGTTTGTAATAGCCAGAACCTGGAAACAACCTAGATACCCTTCAACTGAAGAATGGATAAATAAAATGTGGTACATATACACAATGGAATACTACTCAGCAGAGAAAAACAATGACATCATGAGGTTTGCAGGCAAATGGGTGGATCTAGAACAAATCATCCTGAGTGAGGTAACCCAGACTCAGAAAGACAAACATGGTATGTACTCACTCATAGGAGGATACTAGATGTGGAACAAGGATGTCTGAACTGCTATTCACATCACCAGGGAGGCTACCTGGAAAACAGGACCCCAAGAAAAACATGGGGATCGCCCAATGACAGAGAAATGGCTGAGATCTACATGAACAACCTGAACATGTGTGGGAATAATGAAGGGCGAGGGTCGAGGGAAAGAGAGCCTGTGGGAGCGGGAGATCCCAGCTGGATCAAGAACAGAGAGGGAGAACAAGGAATAGGAGACCATGGTAAATGAAGACCACTTGAGAAAAGGAAGAAACAAAGTGTTAGAAAGGCCCACAGAAATCCACAAAGATACCCCACAATAGACTGCTGGAAATGGTCGAGAGACAGTCGGAACTGACCTACTCTGGTGATGGGATGGATGGCCAAACACCCTAATAGTCCTGCCAGAAACCCCATCAAACGACTGAGGGATCTGGATGCAGAGGTCCACGGCTAGGCCCCAGGTGGAGCTCTGGGAGTCTATTTAGCAAGAAAGAGGAGGGTTTATATGAGCGAGAATTGTTGAAACCAAGGTTGGATAAAGCACAGGGACAAATATCCAAACGAATGGAAACACATGAACTATGAACCACAGGCTGAGGGGCCCCCAACTGGATCAGGCCCTCTGAATAGGTGAGACAGTTGATTGGCTTGATCTGTTTGGGAGGCATTTAGGCAGTGGTACCCGGTCCTGTGCTCATTGCATGAGTTGGCTGTTTGAAACCTGGGGCTTATGCAGGGACGCTTGGCTCAGTCTGGGAGGAGGAGACTGGACCTGCCTGGACTGAGTCTACCAGGTTGTTCTCAGTCCTCGGGGGAGGCTTTGCCCTGGAGGAGGTGGGAATGGGGGGTGCTCTGGGGGGAAGGAGACGGGGACAGGAGGGAGGAGAACTTGGGAACCCGTGACTGATATGTAGAACTGAATGGTATTACAAAATAAAATAAAAGGAAAAAATGTAATTTGTGGCTGTGAAAGGTTTGTTTTTAAACTGCACAGTATCTTTTCTTGTATAGTTAACATAGTGCTGGATGTGTCTTTAGTTAGCCTTGTCTTGGTAGTATTTTCTGTAGCCACTAACCTTGCCTCGTACAGGGGTTGTAAGTTTGCATGGAAATTTGAAGCAGGTTCTTGGTGCACAGCACAAGTTAGTTATATATGGGATTGGTAGTGTTTTGTTTTAGGTTCAGTTGTCTCTGCTGCAGCTTATATGAAGATAATTACTATTCTGTTGACTGAATTCCACTATGTAATTCCAGGAAATGCAGCTGTTTTGTTAACATTCTGAATCATTCTAAGTAAAAAAAAAAAAAAAAAAAAAAAAATGTTAGAAAAAGAATTTGATCCCTCAGATTCTCAAGGATTTACCTCACCTGGGAAAGTAGTTGCTCTACCCTCATCAGAAGATGTAGTCAGACCCCCAATCCCTGAAATACTGCCTTTTCACCTTTGACTGAGGACATTAATCTTTCCTTGTCTACTAAACCAGTAGTGTCTTTCTCTGAAGATGCCAAGCAAGACAATACTGATGCCCATCAGAACTTACCAATGGTTGCCTCTACACTTAGTCTTATAGTCAGACTTAAGTCTACTGTGGAATAATCCTGTACACTGTGAAAATGTGTTGCTCTCATTGTTAATAAAAAGCTACCTGCCTTGTCTAGTAGCCAGACAGAAAGTATAGACTGGACAACCAAACTAAAGACTGGGAAAAAGGAGGGTGGAGTCAGGGAGTTGAAAGGAGATACAGAGAGAAGCAAGATGGGCAAGCCATACTGAGAAAGGTAACAAGCCCTGTGGCAAAGCATAGATAATAAATTTGGACTAATTTAAGTGTCAGAGTTAGATAGTAATGAGCCTGAGCTATCAGCTGAACATTTATAATAGGACTCTCTTGTGGCTATTTGGAAAATGGCTGACAGGAAGGGAAAACTCCACCTACATAAGTCTAAGCAGGCTTCTAGAGGGGAGATAGAAATTATAGCCCATGAGAAGGTATGCTACATTACTGAAGAGCTTAATGCATTTTCTAATTAATTCAAGTGGAAGTCTGGGGAATATGTTTGAAAATGGATTTTAAGGGTATTAGATAATGGTGGGAAGAACATGAAATTGTTCAGCCTGAGCTTATTGATATGGGCCTGGTGTGGAGATTCTAGATTTCATATGGAAAATTTCAGAGTTAAAAAGAGTGTCAAAAATTTATGTGAAGCAGAGCAGTGGTAGTACATGTCTTTAATCCCAGTACTCAGAAGGCAAAGGCAGGCAGATCTCTGTAAGTTCCAGGCCAGTTTGTTCCATAGAGCTAGTTCCAGGACAGGCAGGACTATACAAAGAAACCCTTTCTCAAAAAACTAAACAAAGGAAAACAAAATGATTAAAAAAAAAATTGGATTTACCAGTTGGTTGAAGAGTTTGTAAGATGATGGCCTACTGAAAAGGAATTGGAGATACCTGGTATCCCTTGGCTTAGTTTTGATGAGGAAACTTTAAGGTTCAGGGAAATCACAATGCTAGATTACATTGGGTAAAACCTAATTCTTCACATTGGAAAGGTCGTGATGTCATGCCCTTCATTAATCTTATAAGACACAAAATGGAGAGAGGGACACCAGAACATTTGAAGAGCTTTGTTATTGGACTTTTTCTTTTGCCAGATCTTAGGGCTAGAGATGCTGCTGTTCAGTTAGATGAATTAAATGCAATGCGTTTAATTGGGCCCTGAAATAACAGGGCCAGGTTATAGCACTGGATCACTAACAGCAAGGTGATAATAGTTATCATAATGGACAGCACAGACAAAGCAATGTTCCTAATGTGCTAACCTGTAATGGGCTGCACAGGGAAAGTGACTTTATGATGGCATGACTCATAGAGACCTTTGGCAGTGGCTAAGCAACAATGGTGTTTCCATGCATGCAATAGGTAAGAAGTCTGCTGTACTTTGTTTAATCTGTACAAGCAGAAATAGTCTCTAACAAATGAAAAAAAAAGGCTACATTGGATTGTGGCAAAGGGAATCTCAACTTGTAAGCTAATTTCTAGATTTTAGCCACTTTGAAGACACAGAATCCTCTGGATAAAGAGATTGACAGGTTCCCCTGAGGAAAGATCTTCTTCGTAAAGTACTTAAGAGTTTTGCTGTTAGCCTTTCTTTAGTCCTTCCCTCAGAGAAACCTACAGCCTATTATAAGGGTAACTGTACACTGAGGGAAAGGAAACTGACTTTCCAGGGTATATTGGATACTGGTTCTGAATTGACACTGATTCCAGGAGACCCCAAGAAAGAGTATGGTCCTCTAGTGAAAGTTGGGGCTTATGAAAGTCAGGTAAAAATGGAGTTTGGGCTGAAGTCCAACTCACAGTAGATCCAGTATGTCCCAAAACTCATCCAGTTGTTATTTTTCCCATTCCAGAATATATTATTAGAATAGAAATACATAGAAGTTGGCATAATTCTCACACTGGTTCCTTAACTTGTGGAGTGAGGGCTATTATGATGAAAAACATTAAATGGAAGCCTTTAGAGTTGCCTCTGCAAGGGAAAATAGTGAATCAAAAATATCCCATCCATGATGGAATTGCAGAAATTAATGCCTCCCTCAAGGACTTGAAAGATGCAGGCAGGGGTGGTGGTTTCCACCCCATCATCCTTTAACCCTACAATCTGGTCACTCCAAAACACAGGTGAATTGTGAAGAATGAGCGTTGACTATAAAAAACTCAATGAAGTAGTGACTCCATTTGTAGCTGCTGTACCAGATGTGCTATCCTTGTAGATTAATACATCTCTTGGAATGTGGTATGCAGCTATTGACCTAGCGAATGCCCTTTTCTCAGTAAGGGAAAAGGACCACTAGAAGAAGCTTGATTTTAGGTGACAGAGCCAGCAGGATACCTTTACAGTATTACCTCAAACATTTATTAACTCTGTATCCCTGCGTTGTAACCTAGTCCAAAGGGATCTTAGTCATCCATGTCTTTCACAAAATATCACAATTTTTCATTATATTGGTGACATTATACTAACTGGGTCAAGTGAGCAGGAGGTAGCAAATGCTTTGGACCTGTTGAGAACACATATGCACATCAGAGGATGGGAAATAAATCCAACCAAAATTCAAGGGCCTTCTACTTCAGTGAAATTCTTTAAGAGTCCAGTGGTGTGGAACATGCAGAGATATTTCTTCTAAGGTGAAGTTATAAGTTATTGCACCTGAACCCTCCCACAATCAAGAAAGAAGAAAAATATTTAATGGACCTATTTGAATTGTGGAGACAACAAATTCCTCACTTGGGGTGTTATTCTGTTTCATATACCAGTGTTGGGAAAGTTGCTATCTTGGAGTGGTCTCTGCAACAGTAGAAGACTCTTCAATAGGCCCAGGCTGTTGTGTAGGCTGCTGTACTATATGGATATATACTATGTACTGGACTGGACCATATGATCCAGCAGGCTTGATGGTACTTGAGGTGTCAATGGCAGATAGGGATTTCCTTTAGAACTTTTGATAGGCCCCTATAGGTAAATCACAGAACAGACCTTTGGGAATTTTGAGCAAGTATCTACTGTCATTTATAGACTAGTCTGCTTTTGAGAGATAGCTCTTGATCTACTATTGGGCCTTAGTAAAAACTGAATATTTGACAATGGATCACGAAGTTACCACAAAACCTGAGCTGCTCCTCATGAATTAGGAGTTAGCTGACCCACCAAGTCATAAAGTAGGATGTGCACAGCAACAATCCATTACCAAATGGAAATGGAAATGATATATATGTTATCAGTCCCAAGCAGGTCCTGAAGGCACAAGAAAGTCACATAAAGAAGTTGCCCAAATGCCTGTAATTTCTACTCCCATTACAATGCCATCCATTTCCAATCATATACCTGGAGTCTCATGGGGTGTGCCCTATGATCAATTGACTGAGGGAGATAAGGCTAGGTGGTTCTGTACATATGCAGAATATAAGTGGACATCTGCAGTGTTAAAGCCTCTTTCTGGGACAATCCTGAAAGACATTGATGGAGGGTAATCTTGACAATGGGCAGAACTTTAGATAGTACACATGGTCATATGTTTTAATTAGAAGTGAAAGTGGCCAAATGTGATATTTGTCATAGATTCATGGGTTGTGGCCAATGGACTAGCTAGATGAGCAGGGGCTTTTAAAGGGCATTATTATAAAATTGGTGAGAAAGACATCTGGGGAAGAAGTATCTAGATAGATCTATCCAAATTGGTGAAGGATGTCAAAACATTTGTGTCCCAGGTAAATGTTCATCAAAGGGTGACTTCAGAGAGAAGAGGTTCAGTAATCCAGTAGATACAATAACACATTCTGTGGAGGGTCAGCCTCTTTCCCCAGGCCATCCCTGTCACTGACCAATGGGTCCATGAACAAAGTGGCCATAAGGATAGTGTTGTTGGAGATTTTTTTTTATAGCTCTTGCCACCAAGTTTTGCTAGTCCCAGAGCCCATTTATAAAATAAACACACAAACTCTTATATTATTTAAACTGTTTGGCCATTAGCTCAGGCCTATCATTGTCTAGCTCTTACTCTTATATTTAGTCCATTTTTATTAATCTTTACTTTGTCACGTGGCTCGTGGCTTACCGGTACTTTACATCTTTCTTGTCCTGGTGGTGGCTCCAGGCAGTCTCTTCTTTTTCCTTCCTCCTTCCTCAATCCTCCTCTCTCCTTGTCCTGCCTATACTTCCTGCCTGGTCACTGACCAATCAGTGCTTTATTTATATAGAGTGATATCCACAGCACTTTCCCTTTTTTTAAAAAAAGGAAGGTTTTAACTTCAACATAGTAGAATTACATATAACAAAACAATTATCCAGTGAGAATTACAGTTACAATATTAAAGAAGGTATCTTATCTATCTTATATTTGTGAGTTTAAGGTTTTATATCTAACTTATTTTTATCATAACTAAGGAAAATTTTAAGTATCTAGTTTTTAACCACACCAAAGACCTCAGAAGGATATAACACTACCTGAGAAATGGGAAAAGGATATAAGCAACTTTCGTGAGTCTTGTAGAGTAGACAGAGACAGCTGACAACCTGGACAGTCATTCAAAGTTCTCTTATAAAGTTGGGGCATCTGTCTTCAGCTCATAGGCCTAGAGTCTCTCATTTACTTTTTTCTGTGTTCTGTAAAATGTCTGGCAGTTTCCTCTGTAAATCAGGAACCTGAAGGACCATTTTGTCAAGCAATGTTCAGTGGTTATTTTTTTTATGGGTCCTTTATGTCCAGTTGACTAAGCAGTCCAGGCAAGAAAAGTTTCTTGTCCAAATGGCTATTTTTGTCAAGGTGAAGATAAACTCCATATGGAGTGTCTTTGATGCCCATACTCTTTTTTGAAGTAAATCGGTTTTGTCAGGAGCAGACATGTCTCATTGTCCAGAAAGTCTAAATTTTTAAAACATTTTAAATGTCATATTCTGTAGGTCTTTGAAGTGTTTGAAGGCTACCTATCTATCTGAAATATATCTATGTATACCTAGAAGACTTAACTAACATGGCTACAAATATGATTATCATAGATGACTACTTATTAACCTATTTTTTAATTATCCATTACAATTTTAAATGAGTTACATAAACATAATACCTCAAACAAGAACAGAAATATATATACAGTATAACAAAATTAAGTTTAAATTTGTATCAATAAACTAAAATCTATAGCAATGTAAAACATTTCAAACAAGATGTTATTCTTTAAAGGTAGGTTCATTAATCTACCCTTTCATCTTATCCAGGTTTAAGGTGGAAACTCGAGCTGTTGGGCACCATTTGTTGTTGGAGAATTTCTCTCCAGCTCCCGCTGCCAAGTCCCACCTGTCCCAGAGCCCACTTATAAAATAAACATACAGACTCTTATATTATTTAAACTGTTTGACTATTAGCTCAGGCCTATCATTGTCTAGCTCTTACTCTTATATTTAGTACATTTTTATTAATCTTTACTTTGTCACGTGGTTCGTGGCTTACCGGTACTTTACATCTTTCTTGTCCTGGTGGTGGCTCCAGGCAGTCTCTTCTTTTTCCTTCCTCCTTCCTCAATTCTCCTCTCTCTTTGTCCCACCTATACATCCTGCCTGGTCACTGGCCAATCAGTGCTTTATTTATATAGAGTGATATCCACAACAGGATAGTGATGGAGGTTATGCATGATTTCAATGACATGTACTTCTGCTTACCAAGGTTGACCTGTCTATAGATGTTTCTGGGTACCATACTTGCCAACAGCAGAGACCATCAATGAGCACCAGATGTGGCACCATTCTTCAGAGTAACCAGCTGGTGACCTGTTGGCAGATTGACTATATTGGACCACTTCCTCTGTGGAAAGTAGAATACTTTGTCCTGACTAGAGAAGATACTTTTTCTGGTTATAGATTTTTCTTTCTTACATGTAATGCTTCTGCCATATACCATTCATGGATTTACAGAATGTCTTATCCATAGTGATAGTATCCCACACAATATTGCTTCTGACCACTATACTCTCTTTAGACCCAGAAAAGTGTGACAGTGAGCCATCATGAAATCCAGTGTTCTTACTATGTCCCCCAATATACTAAGCAGCTGACCTGACAGAAAGTTGCAATGGCCATTTGAAGCACAGATATATAGTACCAATTAGGTAACAGAAGCCTGAAGGGCTGGGGCAGGGTTCTCCAAAAATGGTATATGCTTTGAATCATCATCTTATATGGTGTGGTTTCTCTCATAGCCGGGATATGGGTCTGGTAATCCAGAGATGGAAAAGGAAATGGTTCTACTCACTACCACCCCTAGTGACATACTAAGAAATAGTTTGTTTACTGTTCCTGCTACCTTTAGTTTTTTGGCCTAGTAGTTCTGATTCTGGGGAGGCGAGGTACTTCTGTCAGGAGCCACAATACATCTCATGAACTGGAAGTGCAGAGATGTTCCTGGCCACATTGGGTTTCTGGTGCCCTTAAACCAACAGGCTAAGAAAGAAATAACAGTGTTAGGAGTGGGGATTGTTCTAGATTACCAAGATGAAATTGGATTGCTTTTTCACAATGGGGGGAAGAGAGATTATGTCTGGAGTACAGGAGATTGTATAAGGTGTCTCCTGGTGCTACCAAGTCCTATGAATAAAATTAATGGGAACTACAGCAACATAATCCAGACAGGATGACAAAAGGCACAGACCCTTCAGGAATGAAGTACTGGTCACTTCCCAAGGAAAAAATACCAAGACCTGTGGAGGTACTTGCTGAGAGTGGAAGAAACACAGAATGGGTAGTAGAGGAAGGTAGTTATAATACCAGGTAGGCTGAGTGACCAGTTGAAGAAATAGGGATTATAATTGACAAGAAAGTTTCTGTTTTACTTTGCTAAAAATGTATATGTATAAATATTAGTATTTTCTTTCCTTGATTTCTTTATCATCTAATGTAACATCAATTAAGATAATAGCAGTGAGCCGGGCGGTGGTGGTGCACGCCTTTAATCCCAGCACTCGGGAGGCAGAGCCAGGCGATCTCTGTGAGTTCGAGGCCAGCCTGGGCTACCAAGTGAGTTCCAGGAAAGGTGCAAAGCTACACAGAGAAACCCTGTCTCGAAAAACCAAAAAAAAAAAAAAAAAGATAATAGCAGTGGGCAAAGCTACACAGAGAAACCCTGTCTCGAAAAACAAAAAAACAAAAAAACAAAAAAAAAAAAAAAAGATAATAGCAGTGGTCATCTATTTAAGTTTGAGATACTAAAAGAATACCCCTCAGGGGAAATTGCCACCTATTCTAAAATCTGTAAGTTTTTGTGTTTGTATGAGTGATAGTTTTATTATAGTAGATGTAATTATGCCCTGGTTATGGTTTCCTTTGGAAATTAAGCATGTCATAAGGAGATATGAATGTGTGCCATGTTGACAAGGGATGGACTTGGAATGGTTATTTTTGGTTGTCAACTTGACTACATCTGGAATTAATAATTCCCAAGTGACTGAGTATACTTGTGAGGCATTTTTTTCTTTCAATTATCTGAAGTGAAGAGACCCACTTTTAAAGGAACTCTTGGAATTTTTGAGTTGGGAAGATATACCTTTAGTCCAGGTTTTAAAGTGAGAAGATCCACCTTCTATCTGGCCACCCCTTCTACTCAAAGGGCATCTGTGTTCTATTGTTTACAACTCTGAGTGAATATATTATTACTTCAAAATAAAAGCTAACTGTAATAATTACATAATTTTATAAGAATAGTAGGATTAGATTTAGGGTTGGGTTTCATGATATAAAATACATTTTAAAATTTAAAATTTATTCTATACAATTCCTTTATATTAACAGGTTAAAGAAATACAATCACATAGCCACAAGCAATGAAGGAAGAATACCACACATGAAATCCATTCCTTTTCCTGAAAATAAAAGTTCTCAAGAAACTCTTATTTTATGACAATTTCAGTTAATTAATATGGAACATCTAATAACACCTATAGCTAACATAATACTGGCTAAACATAAAATACTCTGCCTATGAATATAAGGAATCCAAGAATGATAACATTTTCTACAGTATCTATTCAATCTCCAGTAGATTTCCATTGAATGGAGGTTTAAAAGGTACAATAAGGCAAGAAAAAGATGAAAGAAATTAAAAGTCTCCAAAGATTAGAGGAAACAGGAAAACTATATTTATGGGTGAAGTTGTCTGCTATGTAGAGATTTCTAAGACTCACAAATATACATATATATGCTATGAAAATGAAGGCAAATGTTTATGTTTATGGTAACTCCCTAGGTACAAAATATTTAATAATATATTTAATAAAATGATTCTAACACTTAGATAGTTATATGTATTTTAATGTGTATATCAATTTCTTAATATTCTGAGAGAAATTAGGGAAAACAAGTCTAAACAAAAGCCTAGTCTATATTTATGATTGGATATTCTATTTTTATTGACCTCTGAACTCATTGCAGCTTCTGATAAACAGCCATGAAGTCTTTTGGTAGAAACACTCAAGCCATTTCTAAAATCTCTACTTTAAATGATACTACCCAGAATAGTCAAAACAAATCTTTAAAAGAACAAAGCTAAAAGATATGAATTGTATGGTTTCAAATATTATTAATGTCATAATAATCAATACCATGTTTTACTTCTACAATAATAGAAAAACAGACAATGGAGCAGAGTCAGGAGATCAATTCAGGTGGCAAGTTCAGTGAAGGCAAAAAAGCTATCATTGAAGAATGATGCTGGACAACCAGGTATCTAAGAACATCTAATTAAATGACTTTTATAAGTTTAACTTATATCATTTAGAACAATAACTGAAATGGATCTTATAAGTAAATACAAGGGCTAACAGTCTGTCAAATTTGGAATGGACAACATAGAAACGACATTTTTATAATCTTGAGATTGTCAGAGTTCTTAAATAACAATGCAAAACCAGAAATTAATGGGATCAAGATGCATGATGTGAAAGACACAAAGAATAAAAAAAATACTTAAATTAAAAGAAGGTATATAACCTAATTTTGAACAAAGAAAAAGTACAACAAAGAAAACTAATTAATGGCATCAGCTTTATCAAAAGATGCTCAGTTAATTAGTCATTAAGTAAACAAAAGTAAAGCTACAAGGATAGAATACTACACACCAGCTGTGTGGCTGTAGTCAATGACACACAAAATAAAGAGGTAGCAAAGGCATGCAGAAATAAATCTTTAGTCATTGCTGTTGGGAGCATAAAATGTTCCAGGTTCTTTAGAGAAAACTTCAGCAGTCATTAAGAAAGTTAATCATAAACACAACATATCAACCAGAAATTCCTTTCCTGGGAGTCTGTGAAAGAGAATACATTAGAAATCTTTCCTAAACAAAGATATGTATACAGTTCTTCATGACAACGTTGTTTAGAATAACCAAGGTAAAGGAGCAATCCAAAGGTTATTGACTAGTACAGGGGTAAACATGATGTGATAATATGACACCATGCTGTACTTTTTAGCAATTAAAGTGGATAAGCTATTGATACAAGAAAGTCAAAACTGTTAATTATGCTCCATAAAAGCAGAAAGATGCAAATTATAACACAGTAATAGGGCCACAAGTCATATTACTGATTGTCGAGACCATGGACATTAGTACAGGCGGGTCACAGGAACAAGGCACAGTTTTGGATTATCAGCAATGCTCTAAGACTGGATTGTGATTATGTTTGTATATATTTATAAAAATGTATAAACAGCATTTAATAGCACATTTATCATGGGTGATTGCTATGATATATAAACCAGTCAGTAAAACTCTTACAAGTAAACACTTATATTATCACCCAAAACATTTAAACAAAGGAAAAACACACCCAGAGAAAAGTCTTGAGCCTTTCATTTTCCTCTCTATGGTCCATATTAGGACAATCACTCATTCATTTTTATGGGTTGCATATAGTTGGCAAGTTTGTAATATATACAGAAATACTTTATTATTTTAAAGAAACTTCAAGTTCTTTTCTCTAACACATATTGGCACATAATTTTGAATATATCAGTTTTAGAAACTCAGTTCAGGGTAGTTCTTCCTGCAGCTCCATAGTTTCCCAAGCAGGTGAACACACAGATGCAAAGCTATCTTTATCGGCAAGCATTTGTTTAGTGCCCACCTGTGCACATGTAGATGAAATAGTCAATTTATTCACTTTGGATTTTACATTTACGAAGGCTAAAAATTCAACAATAGAACTTTCTCTCACATGGTATTCTTAAATTAGAAGGAAATTAGAAGAGGTCTCAACAGAACTGTGGTCCTGGCAGATGCATAGGGAGAGAAGCAGAATAAAGAAGAGGAAGTCTTGAGTAAAACATTCTTGCCTGTTTTGTGTGTTACTGGAATCAAATCTTGTGTTTTTATCTTTAGCATCTTGTTTTTTTTTATTCCCTTTCTCTGGGTTAATGAAAACTACTTTAATTTAAATGTTAGAGCATCACATACCCCTCCTCATTAAATGTCATTAGAACTAGATAAGCATGAATCACCTCCGACTTCTACACACCTACAGCCTAACAGCAATTCAACATATATGAAAGACATTTGAAACAAATAAATGCTCTTGATTGGAATACTCTATTTAGTCTTTAAACAACGATTATTCAATTTTCATTAATATTTATTACAGTAGAATAGACATACACACAAACATTGAGTCATTTAAGTTTAACACCTCTATGTAAGAATTTCCCATGGAGGTATGAAGAAAATCGGGGCATATCACAAAGGTTTTCTGCAGCTAGGTTAAAATTAGCTTCCTTTGTTCTTTCAAGTTCACTTAATTTTTTTTTCTTTCATTTTAAAGGAGGGCAATAAGATTTAAGGGCATTACCAAATCCCTGCATGTTCCAAGTAGTGTGTGAAGACTCTTACTTCGCTCAGTGCCGAAAAGTTCACTAACTAAGCAACGAGTCACATAAAGGAAGAGAACGAAAAGAAAGTCTAAAGAGCCTGAGGAGTAAGTGTTCTCTCTGTGATCTTCCTTTCCAATTCAGATGAAAATGGCAAGTGCTGATGTGAACTAAATTCCAATCTGATGGGGACAAAGTTCCTTTAAATAGTGTCCATCAGAAGAACTGTCATAAAAGAAACTTATGTGAAGCATCATTAAACATATATTGTTCTGTTTTTAAATAGTGAAGCCAATTTATTTAAAGGAGTTATAGCTATCTCGGGCAGTATCTAGCTTGCTGCTCTCATCCAGGATGGAAAGCAAGGCTAGCACTATTAGCTAGAAATGCATGTGGTGGTAATCTAATTGTACTGAAATATTATTTTGATTGTATGTTAATAAATAAAGTTGTCTGGGGGTCAGAGCTATTAGAGCCATAGCAAGAGTGTGGCGGTGGTGGCACACGCCTTTAATCCCACAAGATCTCTGTGTGTTCAGCGATACAGTCAGCATTGGAGACATATACCTTTAAGACCTAGGGGGCTGTACATTCAGACGGTGACGAGGCAGTCATGTGTTTGGGTTTACAACCAATGAGAAGGCAGAACAACATACTTTAAAAAAACTAACCGACAGGAAGTAGGTCTCTTTTCGCGAAGCTGGGACAGCAGAAGGAAGGGTGAGATTTAGCTCTGAGCTCTGACCTCTCGACTTTCTCTTTTACATTGTTTCTGTGTTTTTTATTTAATAAGACGGTTGGTTACATCTACAAATGCAGAATCATTTTTTAGTCTTAAACAAAGGGCTTTGGAGAAATATACCAAAACAGAATTCAATCTGGTACCTATATCACATTTCTTAAGTACTACAAATTTTTTAAACTTAAGAAGGAGACCAAAGCATACTAATAAAAAATGACTTGTATTTCTACACCACATCTTGAGGCAGACTGGAAGTGTTCTACAAAACAGCGACTTGTTTCCTCAGTCAACAGGAAGGTTTTCTGAAGGAGGAAACCTTCTGTCCTTATTAATTCATAATTGCTATGTTTCTTTCAGACTCAGACCACATATCAGACAGTGGCCTTTCTATATTCTATTTCCTTTTGTCTCTTTCTTTTTGTTCTGTAGATGATAAGGGATACCAAATCAATAGCCGTGTAGAAGCCGCAGATATAACATTCCCAGAGACACTGGAGACAGGGAATAGAAGCAACAATTCATTTTTCTGTCTCAGTTTAAATTGTATTTATACCACCTGCTATGCCTGTGGGAATGGAATCTCTGGGAGAGTCTTTAGACACAAAGTTTCTCTTCGTGACTTTCCTTTTTCTATTCAGTGTGATAGGATTTTTTTTCCTTAGAGAAGTAGCCGATGGCACTTGGCTGAGGAGATGAGGCTTCAATGAGATATAGGAGACAAAGAGTGACAAATTAAAATGACAAGGCTGTCTTATAAGATTGTGATCTAGTGAAATGAAGTATTTCTGGCCCAGTCAATGTAGACAGCATTATGCTATGTGGTAATAGATTGCAAGACCTGGGCAGCCTGTATATGTCTTGGAGATAACTGAATTTGTCACTATCAACACTCCTCCAAATTGTATCTTTTCCTAGCTTCTCAAGAATATGGGTGTGGGCACGAAGTTTTCATATAAGTCAAGTATTTTCAGAGACAAAGTCTTTCCTAAAAATATCTATCTTTCAAATTAATATTTTGATAATATTTTAATCACTGCTATAAAATTAATCTAGAAGATACCTTAAAACAGAACCAAAGAGCAAGATGATTGATGGTGGACTTTGTCCCTGTGTCTTATTGAATGACTTTCTGCATCTATCTCCTTGTAGCCCAGGCACAGGTTGACCACACCCTTGAATTCCAGTTCTGCCTAATGGACATGTCTAACTGGGGTTAATCACATGAGCCTGAATTCAATCAACATTAAAAGTTATACTTTCTTTTTAAAAATATGAACTGTGTTCATACCTATTATGTCAAAGCTTAATTTGCTTAATCCATGCTTAGGTTATTGTTAAGAGTTGAAAAAAGCAAAGAGAAATTTTAAGTATACAAGTGCAATTTAGTATTTTCTAGTATTTTATTTTCTCTCCCTTGGTACATCACCAAGTTCTATAGCTGTTTACATTTTAATACTTTTTCTCTGATAATTGAGAGATTTCTAATTGCCTTTGCAAAGAGAATGTATACAGAGTGTGTTAATTTGGAAAGTTGGCCTAGTGTTACAAGTATTACTAAGTAAATAAGGAGTTTCTATTTGTAGGTTTAGAGTCTCATTAATAAAAAAATAAATAAAAATGGACTATGGGCCATGCGGTGGTGGCGCATGCCCTTAATCCCAGCACTCGGGAGGCAGAGCCAGGCGGATCTCTGTGAGTTCGAGGTCAGCCTGGGCTACCAAGTGAGCTCCAGGAAAGGCGCAAAGCTACACAGAGAAACCCTGTCTCGAAAAACCAAAAAAAAAAAAAAAAAAAAAAAAAAAAAAGTGGACAGGCTTAGCAGTGCGGCATGGTGGGAACTCTGTGAGCAGATATCTGCAATTCTTTTAGTTTTCACTGAGCTCTACAAACATTTTGCCCTGTTCTACTGCCTCCTGCCTTAACTCACTCTCATTTCCTTCTAAAGTAATCCTGGTATTCTAATCTTATTTTCTTTTAGAACACTGAGGATATATAAAAGTAATTCTTATCCTATCAAATTCCATACTGATAACTGCGGCCAGTCATAATAATATGCTGTTGTGTTGGACTCAACTACAGTATATTTATTTTGCATCTTGGCAATATTATGATATTTCTAGAGGATTAAAGACAAAGCAAAGGACAACTCTCTCAAGAAGTCATAGATGTGCCCTGTTGTGGATAGCAATGTTTATTTCTTCTTTCAGGATTAGATACTCATCTTTGACTGGTTTAGCATTTACATCATTTCTCTGGTGTTAACTAATACAGTAGAGACTGAAGTGCCACATTCAGAACTCACAATTATAGTGCCAGCATTATTATATTTGTTTATCTCACTAGTTAGACTATACTATGATATATCTTATGAACATTTCAGACAATTTCCACTTTTATGAAATCAAATGTTAATGTTTAGATAGCTTGTTCAAACTTTTCATACAGGAATAGCAGGAAGCCTGCATGCTGGGGATATCTGTAGTTCCCCAACGTTTTTTAATATGTTTCATACTCACCCATCAAAGTGTGCTTGTACATACCTTTGGATGTAAACAGTTTGATAGGTCACTATTTTGATAGGTCACTATTTAGTAATTCAAAAACACAAACAACAAGGCAGTGTACACTTTTCCCTAGGAACCAAGGAGTTCCTTATGATGAATCAATGTGGCTTTTGTTTATAGTTATAATATGAGGGAATAGAAATTATCTCTGAAAACCCTCATTCTAACTCCATTAAAAATTTAAAATATGGCACTCCATTTCTTATTTAGATTCCTTCAATGTGTTAAGTACAAGAAAATTATAAATCATAAATATTAGAAAGAAAATTTAAACACATATAGAGTTTCTATATGTGCAGATAAATATCAATTAAACACATCTGTCTTTGGTGAATTTACTATTTTTAAATTGCATAATGTCCAACAGATAATTTCTCTTCTTTAACCAATGGAAAGAAAGATGAATTACTTCAACAACAAAGACAATGCTGAATGAATGAGCTCGATGATGGTGGTCACGGTAGGCTCAATTGAATTTGAGATGAATAAACAATTTCAATAAATTGAATTAATTAGATTGGGCTTAAGTGTGCAAGCATTTCATTTTCAGAAATTGCACACAATAACTTGCCCAAGAAGTGCTGGTGTATAATTGCCTAAAGCCAGAGAATAAAGAAGAGGAAAAGCTGAGAACCCATTATGTTCCTGTTAACAGTCTAACTAAACTAATTAACTGCTATTTGAATTTTCACACCTCAATTTCATGATCTTTCTTGCCTAAAACTTCTGAGCCTTAAAAGCTACAAACAAACAAGAAAAAGTATTTGGGGGAAAAAAAAGTTCTTAAAAAACAAAAACAAAAACAAAAACAAAAAACTGCAGAATACTCCACTTTTTTCTACTCTTATTTTCTCCACTTTCATGTGTTTACCCTGATTGACAACATTTCATGCATACACTATACATAAACTCATCAGCTAATCAGTTTTGTGAACACAAATAAGATAATAAAACTTCTTCGCTACAGCTATGAGTTTAGCCTTGTTGTGATAGTCTTATGAACATCTTTACTTTGCTAATGGATCTCACAATGCTCAGATATTCGAGAGAAGCTCATTGAGAAGTTTTCTTTAGTTTTCATCTGTATTTGAAGACATGAAACTGTTATAGTTAGTATACATATCTGGACACACTTTTTATATGAAATGGTATCTACTTGATTATGCTTGATTTTAAAGAGAAAAATACATGAGCAGAAAAATTTTAAGTAGTGTTTCTATAAACAAGAAAATGACTGAAAGACAACAACACTCAAAACCAAAGTGGTTTCACAAATTATGTGAACTCTGCAATATATGCCTATTTTTACTACAAAAAAATGCTATTGAATATGGTTTGAACAGATTCTTTCTGTAATGATCAAAGTATTCTATTTCTTACATATTTCAGTTAGTGATAGTATTATAATATCTTGGATAAATTTCCAAATCTCACAAGTTTGCTATGATAGTAATCCAGATGTCTACTGTAACTTTGAAAATTTACAAATGTTTCCTATATCTTTAACATTGACTAACACTGTCTTTAAGTTACTATAATAAAATAGGTTGTATTGAAGGCATAATTATTCTCAGGTCTTATTGCATCATTATCTAGCATATTCTGATATTGTTCAACACTAGTTTTAGAAAGATGAGTTTCTATTGTGAATTGTATAATGTGATTTGAATCAATTTCATTTATAAAAAGAAAATATTAATAGCAGTAATATTTTTAACAAATATATTTAAATTATTTTGTATTATATTTCTATCATGTGAAAATATAATTAAAATGTTCTAATAGTTAGCCATTGCTTCTTCATAGTTTTTGAAGCAGTTTATAGCATTACAAATGAAAGAAGTCCCTGAATCTGTTGGAAAACTTCCTTCTTGATGTGTTTTTATCTACCCTTCACATATAAAATTAAATCTGGAATTATCAATCAAAAGCACAAATCATATTATAATCTGAGATGGAAGAGTTGCTAGTTAGTGTCAAATCCATAGACTGAAGTCTTTGAGAACGACCAGACTCAAAACTCTTGCACTGGTCTCCTTGGTGTGCTCCCTGGAGAGACTGTCAGGACTGTCTGGCTAGTTTCTGCAGTTGAATTCTGACTGAGACATGGCATTGAATTTCAGCAGGAAACATTTCCTTGCACATGTATAACTGGTGGTGACACTGGTGAGAACACACAGCTAATGAACTCAAGACAACAAGTTCATGAGTGTGTTCACCTAGTCTCTTTGTTGTATTCCAGGGTAAAGGAACAAACTCCACATCTCAAGTACCTTTCTAGTTCACATTTGTTGTTGCTCAGGAGAGGTCTGCTTGATGGTATTTGTGAGGATCAAAGCAAATCCAGATGTTCCCAGACTTGCTCCAGGTTCCTCCATCGTTCTCTCTTCAGCCTAGAGAGAGAATCACTTGTCACATTCTGCTTCCCAGTTACTCCTGTGCTCGTGAAAGAGGAATCTGACATGCAGACTCATTGTACAAACTCTGCTCTCCTCATCCTTGTGAATAGATTTTGAGATTTTTTTTAATATCTTAAAGACTACAAGATTTCTCAAATTAAGAGTTATGATTTGATAAACTCAGAAAATTCTCATATGTTTAGAAGATGTTATAAGGGTTCATTTCATCTTTTCAGTCTCTCCTCATCATTGTATGAAACTATGCTTGTTTACAGCATCTAATTTCTTCTCGTGTACAAGGCATAACATAAAGTCCAGTGTTTTTATTTATATTTATTTTACATTTATATGTATGAGTGTTTTGTCTGCATGTGTGTATGTTTACCACATACATAGTTAGTGTCTAAGTAAGTCAGAGAAGTGGTTGGATCCCATGGAACTGGTGATACAGATGCTGTGAACCACTATGTGAGTTCTGGGAAAACAAAACAACAACAACAACAACAACAAAAACAACCCAGAGGTCTGCTGCAAGAACAAATGGCCCTAAATGCTGAGCCATCTCTCCAGCAGGAAAATTATATTTTTTTTAGAACCTAGTTTAATTTACCTTTAAAAATGTAACAGAAATACAGCCAACAACATTGTGGAACACATTTTAAATAATTGTATAGATACCCTACCAAGATTTTAGTTGCTAAAAGTTAATTACCCTTACCTACTAGTATTTGTTATTCCTTGTTAATAGTCACTGGTTAGTGTTAGAATAAAAGCCTCCATATGAGGAGCAGGAATAACAGAAGAAGATTTAACAATAGTGTTTATATAAGACAAAACAAAACTTGAAAATTACATTTCAAATGTCTAAGACTACTCAAGCAAGGTTAATCAGACACATTATTCTGGAAACTTCTACATATATGTTAAAAATAATATTATAACTAGGCGTGGTAGTATATGCCTTTAATCCCAGCAGTGAGATCTCTGTGACTTGCAGTCAGAGCAACATAAAGAGACCTTGCCTCACACAAACAAATAAATACAAAAACAACACACAAAAAAGAGTCCTCTTATGACCTGAAAAGACATGGAGAAGAATTTTTCACATATTCCTTCAAAATCACAAAATAGTCCTGCATTTTACATGAAATAAAAATTTCAACATATTAGAAATAAACTCTAGAAAGTGAACTCAAAACTTAACTTTTGGATATTGGTATGAGTAAAGAGAAAAAAACAAATTGACATAATAGTATTCCAAGTGATATCACTCAATACTAGTTTTTATAAAGTTGTATTTTTATTACAATTTATTTTGTATAATGTGATCTGATTCAATTTCATTTCAATGAAGAAAAGATACTAATAATAACTTTTTAAAATATTTTGTATGAAATGTGTGATGTAAATGCCTCTAACCTTGGGTCTACAATTCTACTCCTGTACACCTATTCCAAACAAACTCTTAGTTAAGATCATAAGAAAATATGGACAATGATACTTATGTCAGAAATGAAGGTAGGTAGTTAGATGGATGACGATTCTGAACCAGGAAAAAGGAACAGAGAAAGAAGAAACCACTAACCTTAGGTTAAGGCAAACACAACACAACACACACACAGACACACAGACACACACACACACACACACACACACACATATACACCAGCAAAACTATCATCCATGACTATCTTGTAATAGATTCTACCTAATGAAAAAAAAATCATTGATATACCTTAGACAATTTATCAATGAATCTTTCCAGAAATTCCAATTTTACATTTATCATCATCTTCAGACATACCTTGTAGGAAAAAGAAGAGAAAACAATAATAATAAACCAAAATGGAGAAGTAAACAAAGCAAGACAGAGTCAGCCTTGCTAAGATGGGAGATGATAATGTATCATGACCTGAGGAATTTAACTCACTCCTTTTATTTAACTCACTCCTTTTCACCTGAGGTTATAAAAGAAAGCAAACGAAGCTAGAGAAAAGAAAAGGCAAAGGAAAGAAGAGGGGAAAATGCAAGCCAAGTGTAGAACTGATTCTGTGAAAACAATTAGGAAACACCATTTCAGGTTGAGTTTAATACAAAAAAAAAAAAAAAAAAAAAAAAAAAAAAAAGGGAGTTTGCTTAGCATACCTGCCAGCATCTTTGTGTTCAGATGGAAAATGTATGTGGTACAGAATGGGTTTGGTGTTCTGAGCAAGACACTGCAGGTTCTCAGTCCTCACAAGTTTTTAACACACGTTCTGAGGACAGGAAACTCAGATTATTTTAATTTAGAAACTTTTTCTGATAAAGCTATTTGTAGGATGACATGCCCACATGACTTCGAATACATTCAGTGAACTATTAGAATCTTAAAAGGGTACTTTGCGTATATTGAGCTTGATTAGAAAAAGTACAGCTGATTGCCCTACAGCTAAACTCTTTATTAATCTGTACCAGGCAATTTCTAGTTTTAAATTCATAGGCATTTAGAAAATTAATCCTTCACAGAGAGAGGATAATTCAGGTGGTGAACTTAGTAGAAGGAAGGCCTTCTGGGTATTTACTTTGGACACATTATCCCCAGCAGACCTGAATGAAGAGCACTCTGATCCATTTGCTGCAAAATCCTTTCAGCAAGTCAAGTTCAGATGTTGGCCTTCCTAGACATATGGTAAATGAATAAGTCTTACATTTACACAGTCCTTTGCATTTCAAAATCCTGAAGTGCTTTACACTGTACATCCATTTTACACAGGCAAAAATATAAAATCAGAGACTGTAGGTACAAAACAACCTTGATGCTACTACCATACCACCAAATACACTCATTCTTCCACAATTGTAAGAAACCCTTGTTGACAGGATAATCTTTCACAGAAAAGCCAACAAACATGAGATTATAGGGAAATCTTCTGTTAGCCAGTGATACAGAAACTTCAGGTGACGAGCTCAGTTTAATTGTCAAGAGAGTTTCATGGTATATATGTCAGAGTTCAGAAATCACATTGGAGTGTTAGTATGTGAATGAAGACTTTGTTTCTACAGGAAAGACAATGGAATGATTAAACTTCTATAAAGCAACACTACTTAATATTCCTGTGTTTATTTTGCTTTCGTTTGGTGGGGGTGGGATGTCTAGGTAGTCTCCAAAAGTAACCTCAAAGTCTATACACAACAAGGGTAATTTGAACTCCTGGTCTTCCCCAGTCTACCTCCCAGGTGTTTTGAATGCTTGTAATCACCTCCATGCTCACCTTGGGTATATCATTCCCTGTAAGTAACAAAAATGAATTAGAATGCATTACAATATCTGTGTAGATCCATAAGCATTCATCAGAGGTGCTCCCACCACTTAATTTTTCTTTTAAGTGGGTAGTAAAAGATCTACTTGGTAACCCATGGCTAAGCAAAAAACTCCAATTGTATATTCCATGTGTTTATTTATAATCTACATATTTAAACTCTCAGAATATATTGCAATAACACAATTGCATACAAAGCCATAAATAAATGTGTACATATAGCCATATATATATATATATATATATATATATATATATATATAGAGAGAGAGAGAGAGAGAGAGAGAGAGAGACAGAGACAGAGACAGAGACAGAGACAGAGACAAAGAGAGAGCATATAAATAGACATATAAAGGAAACTTGAATTTAATAAATTCATATCACATACAACTTTTTTACAGCTTATCTTTATTTGTCTAAAAAAAGAAAAACTTATGTTAGATAATTTGTTTAAAAGTGAAGTTTTGCTTATTATATATCATTTATCTGTAGTTTGAGTTTTCCTGTGTCCACCCGACTCCTGCAGCTGCTCAAACCCAAATAATCACACAGAGACTTACATTACTTATAAACTGTATGGCCATAGCAGGCTTCTTGCTATCTAGTTCTTATATCTTAAGTTACCTCATTTCTATAAATCTATACGTTGCCACGTGGCTTGTGTCTTACCTGTACTTTACATCTTACTTCTCATGGCAGCAGCAGCTGGCAGTGTCTCCTGACTCAGCCTTCCACTTCCCAGAATTCTCCTCTCTGTTTATCCTACCTATACTATACTTCGTGCCTGGCTACTGGCCAATCAGCATTTTATTTATCAATCAATCAGAGCAACACATTCACAGCATACAGAAAGTCATCCCCAGCATTTGTCTATGCTGAGAAAACATTATCAGAAAAGCTAGCTGATAGTAGATGAACACATTCAAATTTATTTTTTTCTCTTTTCTCTATGTTAATACAGGGTCTAATGTGAATCATGAAGAAACTGATTTTGGAGGCAAATGATTACATTGCTCAGTAGTCTGCTGGCAAATTAAAACCATCACCTGAATTAGGGAGAGTATCAAAGTTCATCTGTATTTTCTTTCTATTATAATTCTATTGTAATTCAAATATTTATGAAAAATGTTTGAAGCTAATAATGATTTCCCATATAAGCCTATATTGGAGAGTGTATCTCAGCAAAGATATCAACTAATATTTTGGTACATTTATGTGGTTAAGTGACATTAGCTGAATATATGTATCAAGATGTAGATGCCTATTTGTTTATTAATGGTTTACTGATTCAGGAAATTCTCTGACTCGAGGTAAGTTTACCATAGTATGTATTTGTTGCATATCTGCTAATCAAGTATAACTACCTTAACTCTTCATCAGTCTTTATTCCTGATGTGTGCATGACTTGATGATATCTTAGTCTTCATATTTTCTCTGAATCTTGTAAGGATCCTAGAGGAAGGTCAGTTTTAGAAATAGGTAGCTTCCAAGGCTGTTCCCCATCGAAAGCCAGTACTGACCTGCCTGTGACACCCTTTCAGCCAAAGATACTTCCCTATGCTTTCAGGTTTGTAAACATCTTCAGATAACAAAGTAGATGAGAGAGATGGAGATACTGTGATGTTCAAATTGAGAAGGGTTATGAGTGTAGCATTATTATCTTTTGTTCATTTTTTAAATGCACAAATTACTAATTTCCTTAGCACATATAGATGAGCAAAATGGATGATTTAAATGTCAGTTTCCACTTATTATCTATGACTGCACAAGAAAGGCACTGGTCAGCTTGGCTTCATTTGTCCTCCAGACACTGCTAAGATGTGAGGCCAGGCCAATTGGGGTTAAAGCAGGCGGGGAACCAATACAGCTAGGGATCGTTAGGAGTGATCAAGGGCCAGCCAGGAGAAAACGTCAGCTGAAAACAAGGCAGAGCTCTCTTCCAGGAGAGCAGCCGAGCAATGTGTGTTGAGGGACCAGCCTAACCTCATCCAACGAACTTGGTTGATTTAATTAGATTTTTGTTTAAAATTCCAGAGCAGGAGCAGCTTGGTCAGCTTTGATGCAAAAATTGGCAGACAAAAACCATTGTTAATTTTCAAAAGGAATATTATTGGAGTGGTTAAGAAATGTTAAAAATCTGTCATGGTTAAAAAAATTGGTATTCTTATGATACAACATACAATGTTTTTCTTACTGATAAAAAATACATACACAATGCTCCCTTGAAGAATTAATGCATAGATTGTGGACTGCAGCATCAGACCCTGCTCATTTATGCATTTTTAAAATTTATTGGCTTCCTTCCAGTCTCTCTATCTTACATTTTGATACTTCACAGTGCTTCCTTGATGAGTTTCCAAATAAATTATTTGTACTCAAATACTTGTCACTGAGTCTATTTGGTGGCCTAAATCAAGTCATACAAATACTTAGTAATTATTTAAAACAATCCTTACCTCCTAGGAATGTTTTGATTACACACACACACACACACACACACACACACACACACACACACACACACACACAATGACTCAATAGTAGAGTGACAATGTGAAATTTATTTGATTTTCTCCAGTAAAGATGCAAAATTAATGACTCAAAAGTCAAATTTTCACCAATTTTACATATCTAAATATGTAAAAATGCTTAGTAAAAATCTGTGGAAATTTAGATAATAATCTCCAGCCCTGGCAATCACTTGGCCAATGCAGTATTTTGAGAACCAAGAGAGTCTGAGTTTTCTCTGGGTGTACCAATGTGGACCTTCTGGCACAGCTTCCCAAAGAACAGCACATGACTGAAGTGGGGTAAAGGGGGGAGTCAAAACGACATTTTCATTACCTTGCTCTTGCCTCCAAATGTGTATTTCCAAAGAAGAAAAAGAAACAAACCTGCCTTCCTAGAGATCAAGTTACTTTCACAAGGTGTCATGAGAATGCCATGTCAGAAACACAGATGTTTCTATGTCTTTCCACAATGGCAGAATTTAGTGAATAGCAATAAAGTCACGAGGTGTAATAGTTTCATTAGAATTAATTTTCTGGACAGTCCAGCCTTCCTAGATAGGCTCAGTACAGGCACACATAGGTCCCCTGCTTTTGAAGGTTAAGAAATTATCATACTCACTTGTAATTCTTCTCCAAATGACTTTTTGTATCATTTGAGAATTTCATACATGAATACTGTGTTTACAACATTTCTCCCTCAGTCCCCACTTTTTTCCGCTTTTTTCTATGTTCCTCTCATTCCCTTTCATATCATTGTCTCTTCTGTAATTATAATTGTAACACACACACATATGTGTGTGTGTGTACATGTGTGCATACACACAGCTTACTGAGCTCATTAATGTTACTCTTATGAACAAGGATTTAGGGATGACCACTTTGGATTGGATAACCTATCAGGGACCAAATGCACAGAGAAGTGTGAACCTCTCTCTCTCTTCAGCATCAATTGAATTCCTGAGTTTCTTCATCTAGGGATGGGTCGGTGTGAAAATTTCCCTCTCCAAACTGGCCTGTTGATTGGTGTGCTCATTATGTGGATTTTGTTTAGGTCACCATATTGTTAAAATTTCATGGGTGTTGCGTCTTTATCACATTTAGAAGAGACTCTCTGGAAACAGGGCCTGATCTTCTGGGTCTGACAATCTTTCTAGCTCCTCTTCTCACTGTTACCTGAGCCTTAGTTGTAGATTACTGTGGCAGGGCAACCACACAATTTGTTATTCTGTGAAATTTGACCAGTTGAAGATCTCTGTAATAGCTCCTGGCTACTCAAAGAGAAATGTCTTGGATGGAAAGGTAACTACGTTTTTTTAAATACACTAAGTTCTCTTGTAGACACATGGGTCTACCTGCGGGATCATGGGTAGCCTTTCAGATGGCACATCTTTCAAGAAAACCTGATGTCTCTCACACAAGCACCATTAGTAGCTAATAGCTCCTCAGTTACAGGGAGGACTTGAGGACCACTTTCCTCCTCCATGCTGGAATTTTGGGTAGTTTGTTCTTGCAAAGGTCTCGTACATGCTGTCACAGCCTCTGTAATTTCATATGTACAGCTTCAAATATATCATTCTTATCCTAATTACTAACATTAACTCTCAGGTTAAAAAAAAAAAAAAAAAAAAAAAAAAAACCAATTGGCCAGAAGTGTGTGGCATGGTGGATTGCAGAATGACTATATATAAGTATTGGTAAAGATGAATGAAGTTTCAAAGAGGCCTGAGGAGTCAAAGCTAGAAAACATATAAAAAGACCAAGTTGTGTTTGCAGTGATGAGATTAATAACCTAACTAAGCACCGCTGGGGAAGCCTCAGCAAGTCAGGCTGCTACCAGGTCACAGGTTACAATAGATATGTGTGCTTGAGTTCAGTTGCATAGCTAAAGACCAAGATGGATCCCAAATAACATGGGTAGAAGACGGATGAACACTGCTTCCAGATTGGTGAATCTGCATCAGCATAAGGCAATTTGGGTATGCATATCTACCAGCAGAAGCCCAACTGGGCTTCAGGGCTACATTCTCTTTGATAGTCATGAGATCTCTGACGAACTCAGCCCTCTCGCTGTCTTCCTCCTGCACACAAACGCACTGGATAGTTAAATGGTAGGCAGGGCCATCAACATGACACTGTTAACATGTCTACCTCTTTAAGTGATACAGGTGAAGGAGTTACACACTTTACTCAGTGTGGTGTATAAAGTAAGCCATTGGTCCTACTTTTCCTGATAATATTTTAATATGTCCACATATTTCTGTAGTCAAATTCACCCCCAATAAATGTATAGGATTACAACCTTTCTACTCGCAGGAATGTTCTTTATCAGACTTCATCCCATTGGTGGTATTGAACAGATGCTGGTGCTCATGGCATCCAATCAGGCATGTAGTCATCCTCTAGCTTAGAGATGAAGTGAAATGCAACCTGGAACAGAGATTCTCAAGGCAAACCACACTCAGATAAAAAACTGTTTTGCACAACGTGAAGCATCTTAGAGCAGGGTGTGGGGTGGATCTCAACACACAATGGTAAACTAAGACAAAACAATTTAATGAAGATAGCTTTCATGGAGCCCTGACAGTTTTACCCACTCTAGAATTTGGCTGCTGAGCCATAGCATAAACTAGTGCTTCTTTAAGATTCTCATCTGATTGCCAGTACCAGCATCACTTAAGACTTTCATGTAGTGTCTTTGGTCCTACCCTAGGACTGTTGTATCCAGAATCCTGGACTTAAGGGCTCAAAAGTATGTTTTGAAAGTTCCATATGTGATTTTGACTTATATTAAAGTTTTAGAAATACTTCTGTCTCTGAGGGAATTGAGGATGCTCCAGCTTAATGAAAGAATTTTAAAATCTATGTAGTATCTACTAGACCAGTGCTTTCATCACTGTGTTCTCAAGGTATCTGAGTCACATTGCTCAAACTTCAGGCATCAGATCAACTGGAGGAAATGGTGAGGATTTCTCCAAACAGGATGTTGGGAAAAGAGGCCATGTTTAACTTCCTGAAAGTAAGCGCAACACAGGGATAAGTATACCTCCAAAGAAGAGTTCTGCATGCAGTGGGGAAGGACCTTGACATGTTTGCCAAAAGACTTTGACACAGTGTTGAGCAAACTGCTGAAATGATATCTTCCTAAGGCGGTGGTGATGCACGCCTTTAATCCCAGCACTTGGGGGGGGGGGCAGAGCCAGGCAGATCTCTGTGAGTTCCAGGCCAGCCTGGTCTCCAAAGCGAGTTCCAGGAAAGGCACAAAGCTACACAGAGAAACCCTGTCTCGAAAAACAAAAAAACAAAAAAACAAAAAAAAAAAAAAAAAAAAAAGAAGAAGAAGAAGAAGAAGAAGAAGAAGAAGAAGAAGAAGAAGAAGAAGAAGAAGAAGAAGAAGTCGTCTCAACAAGAAGAGTAACACCTTCTGGTTTTCACGTGTACATCCTTCCCTCATCACATTTCAGTGACAGCCAATGCTAAGAGTCCTGGGGGTGAATCACATTTTCATTATCCTTAGTCTTGCTTACTTTGAGAGGGAAAGAATAAGAAGCTACGTAAGACTTTACATAAAATTTGTGACACGAATATGCCATCCTGTTTAAGGACAAGGAAGTGAAAAATGAAATTGAACTGAAATAAGTAAGCTACAGATTAACTATGATGACCTTAGAGTTAAGTTAACATAGGTGTACTTAGGCATCTGTGCATCTATATCCATAGTTTAAACTTCTAAATAATTCCTGACAATTATATCCTTCCAGAAGAGAAATTCCAATGCATGATTGAAAAAGATGAATTTTTTAGAGCTGATAAATGGTGAAAAAACTGGAGGATTCCTGGTATGAGATTATTTTATTAAATCCTTGAATTTTTAAAGAGTAGAACATGCAATCAATTATGAACTTACCTTCTTTTTTATAAGCATTAAGATGACAGAAGACTACATGTCAGTTCAGAAAGGGATTTCCCTGTGTTCACAATTATCATCACATTGTTTTATTAATATTTGCACATCTGTTAAATAACGTTTACAACACAACTTTATAAATCCATTACATAGATAAATGTTTTGATTATCTTTTATTGTTTATTTTTCATCTTTGGGGATTCATTACATTGAATATACCTTTCAAGCCATAATCTACAGCTTAATTAAGCCTTGCAGTTATAAATTTTGAGGCAACATATTAAGAGAGAAGTTATTGCTTTTTGGGGTACAATATTACTAATGAATGCTTTGCTCTCCAGCATCTCCGCTGGTATAAAATTCTAAATCTAGCCAAAGGAAGCTGTCTTTGATTTCACTATTCAGAGATCATATGTCAACTTTTTATGTACTACAAGCTTCTTAGGAATAAAATCCAAACCCATTGATGGCTGAGTAAATTTCACAGCTTGTAGAAAAGACACATATCATTGTAATGTGTGAAATTTTAATCAAAAAAATGTTATGAAGGAGGAAGGTAAACTGACTGCTATAATTAATGTGTTCTGACACAGGGATTTAGCCAGTGCATTTAGAGACTGTGCTGATCTCTGTTAACTGTTCCGTTGCTTTAGGTCTGTCAGAGCTAGCGGAGCTAGTGGAGTAGGTTTTCAACACAAGACACATTTTCCTGAAGACTCAGTTTTGTCATAGTTTGAAATGTACAGTCATCTCTTCCTTGGCATTCCCATTAACATTTAATTAGGTTCCATGGGTGTTTGATGATAGGGCATACATCGTCCTTTTATAAAGAAATGTCATATAAAATTAAATTGTATATACTGTGTATTAAAATGATACAACTTAAATTCTATTTCTCTGCTACATAACTAGCATCTTATGTGTTAAAATTCAGCATGACTTTATTGAGAGAATGAAGAAATTAGAAACTTTATTCTGGCAGCACATGATAACAAAATATTCTCACATGATGACATGGTTATTTCAAAATGCACTGCTCCATTTAGAAAACACACTCTGGTTTGTCCCAGGACATTTTCAATATATTCATAATTGGGGAGTAACATCCAATTCATGGACAAACTTTAAAAAAGCTGCTGAATGTTTCCTAAAAGCACTCCCATGCCAGACACCAGTTTTGATAGTGTCTGTATATTTCAAAGACAGTCTTCTGGAAATTATAGCAGATTTGGTTCCTGCCTCTGCTGTGTCAATCTCCTGCTGAGATCTACTGCGGAGTCTCTCAGAGCACTGCCAGTGTGGTTGTGCAGTAGACAAAAGACATACCTGAAAGGGGAAGACAGATATGCCACTTAAATTAAATAGGAAATGAATTGGCCGGCAAGTTGGCATGTCTGCTGAGACAAATCATGGACAACATGTCTCTCAACAACAAAACTTATTTGTTTTCTCTTGCCAACAGATTCATCACTGCCCAGGCAAAACAGGCAAAATACATTAGTGTCATGGTAAACTGATAAAGAGAAGTGCCTCAATCTAGCATCCTCAATGGCGAAAGTCTTAGGGCAGTATTGATCTGTGTTATATAAATCTTGTTTTCTGTCTGCAGAAGTGAATCAGGAATGACCCGTAAGGTTAACAAACATTGTAATGTCTTTCAGCTGGGGCAGATGCCTGTGAGCTCTACACATTGTATTTGGTCAAGTTCCATCTCGTCATTTTACCGCCAAGAAGCTTAACTAATTGCTGGCAATCATAAGAGTGTTTGACGGAAGGAGATAATTCCTACAGGTTTTGCCCCCTCTTTCCATCCCTTCTTTTTTTCTATTTTTCCCCCCCCCCCCCTTAGGTCTTAACAAGCAAGCACTCAAAGCCAAGCAGTGGAAAACAATCAACACTGAATTAGTCAGCAGGAGTCTTCACTTCCTTGAAAGTTTGTGTAATTGGCATGCCATGCTCCTGCGCTGCCCAGAACAGGCCTGATTAAGCTGATGCACTTTGTTTCAGTAAGTTTGACAAAGATGTCTTTCCATCCTTTTGAGCTACTTCTCAGCATATGGACATAGCATGATTTTCTTGTTTCCATGAGGAGCCAGGGCTAAATATGTGCATCCCGTGAGCTGATGAAATAACAATCCTCATTAAACTAAGGCTAGACAAAGCCAACATTTGGGGGGAAGGAAGAATGCTAGTCACCAAAAATAATAAATATTAATAGTTCACGTGGGAAAAAAAAGACTTATCAGGGTAAGTACAATTAACTATAAAAACCATCTTTAGTTTCAAGCACAACACGTAAGGTTGAGTTCAGTCATATCTCATTATGGGCATTTCTTTTGGCCAGTATGTTTTTGGCAGGTACAATGTCTTTTGTCATATATATATATATGCCATAATATCTCCAATATTTCTGCAGTCTTAAACAATTTTTATCATTTAAACTCCTTTTGATATTTTTCAGCTTTCAGATTTGGTCAGCTAATTCTTTAAAATCCCTTATATGGCTGTGGAGAATAAGTCTTTCCCTTATTTGGAAAATCTGCCATTATGGAGAAAAATAAAGGCCCAGCACTAAAGAGCATAAAGCTTTGGCATTTTATTTACATTTGTTCTCACTAGTGTCCCCTTGTCATAACCCTAAATCAAATTATAGGTTTGAACTTGACTTAGATTATTAAAGCTAAAAGAGAGCAGTTGCTGAGGGCTTAGTCCACACATCTATTACGTCATAATTGATAATATAAAGGCAAGATTCAGGGAACTGATGGCGTTTCTCTTTCTTCTCCCCTTTTGTCATAGAAAGGTCAAGCTCGTTTTCGACATTTTTATGTATGTCATTCTCAATATAGCAACAGAATCTCTTATGGAAAACAATGTAAGTAAATGTCTTCACGATGCTCCTAGTCACCTGATCAAAAGCCAATGTTGAAAAACACTTCTAATGACTGTCTCTTATGCATCAGTGCACCTACTAATGAGCTGCCAGAAAAGGCTTTGTAAAGCTTTGCTAAGATAGAGCAGGAATGTGAGAATCAGGAAAGAACTTCCCTGCTGTGATCCCTGCCTTTCTAACAGGGAGCCTGGACTTGGAGCAGCTAATGAGCATGCTGGAGAGAGTGCCCAAGCCAATGCAGGCTGGAGACAATTCACCAGTCTGCTTTCAGATCGAGGGTATGATGTATGACAGTAAGACACTCAACAGTAGCTTTTCTTTAAATAATTTAGGTATTTATTGATTTCCCCTCTCTATCCCTGTATTCTTCCATAGCCCCTGCATTTTATTTTCTTTTGGTGATTTCTCGTACCATCAGGGAATAGAAAGGGATAAAAATTATTCTATCATCCGATTCTGCACCCATATAAGCAAGATTAATGCCATTATGACATATCATAGCAATATGCAATACCTAATTAATTTTCATGTAGGTAAGGAAAATATGTGACTTTTGGAGGGGATATTTACAAAATGAGACTGTTGAACTGAACAGCTTTGCAAAATCCAACATGTGGCTTTTTTAAATTAAATAAATTCAATATATGGCATGCATCCTGTTATTTAAAACAATGTAACTGGCATAAGTTAAAGACCTTTACCCCCTAGCAATGCCTTGTTCAACATCTTTACCCATAGGCAAAACCCAGCAGGATCTCTGTAGAGAACGCTTACTTAACTTGGTTTGTAGAAATTCCTTGCCTATGAATGAAATAGTTAACTGCAGGATACCTTTCAAGTTCAGTGCTAAGCTGTTCACATTACACATTTTGATGTTATGCTTCTTTTGAGTTTTCCTAGAGGCAATTTTACTAGTTAATGTTTTTTAGTCAAACAAAATTACAGAATACAAACTGTGTAATTTTACCAATTTGCAATGCCACAGTCATCCTCGAAAGAGAATCAACATCTCCATCCATTAATTACAATCCTCACTATCTGCTGGCCTCCCAGGAGGCAGCCTGTGTGGTTCACGTGGGCTATTGCTATCTGCTACTTCCAGTTGCCAGTGTTCCTATTTTCCACAGCTCACCCTTGCTTTTTCTCCGGTTGATACAGCATACCATGGGAAATCGCTGCCTCCGTGGCAACTGGGGAGATAAGAATGCTGTGGGCCTCAGCAGCCCCTTTTATCCAAGGATCTCCAAAGAGCTTTATAAAAATCTAGTTTTTAATCCTCTGGATACCCCTGTGAGACAGGTATTAGCCTGACTTCACTGACAAAGCTAAAAAAATAAAAAATAAAGGGAGCATCTTCTTGCTTCTCAGTCCCAGGACCCTTCTTGGGGTTGAATGTGGTACCAGAAGAGCTTGAATTCTGAAGCTAATTCTGATCCTTTGGAGAGAGGGTTGGAAATATGTTTCCTGGATGAAAAATCAAAGGGGCACAAAAAAAGAAATACATAGAAATGTATGGTTTTGTTTGTTTGTTTGGATTTGGTTTTCTTGTTTGTTTTGCTAGAGGAATGATTAGACATAAGTAATACAATCTCTTTCCAAGTGGCAAATGTTTTATAATGATCTTGATGGGAGATTTTTGTCTCCAAGGTTACTTTACATTCTTAATGTTGTACTATGCATTTCCATGTTTTAATTTTGTTTGTAAACCATTAGATAAAAATCAGTGGGAAATGGTGATTAATCAGTGAGGCCTTTCAAACAAACTTCATCTCTATTGAGAGCTAATAAAGACCTGACATGTTTCTACTTTCCAGAAACCAACGTTCTAGTAAACAGAAAGAAAAATCAACTAACATAATGAACAAATCAACAAATCATTTGCATAGCATGCAAATATAGCCTCCTGGGAAAAGTTCTGAACCCAACTATCAATCAGAATAAATCTTGCTTGAACTTTGATAGAAAAAAATGCCAATAAACATCAGACAGAGCTGCAGGAGTCCAGTCAAAGAGAGAGAAGAGGGGTTATATGAGCAAGTGCATCAAGATCATGATAGGGAAACCTGCAGAGAGGACCAAACCTAACTACAGGGAGTTCATGAAAGTTGGGTCAACATCTGAGGAGCCTGCATGAGACTAGAGTAGGCCCTCGGCATGGCCAGACAGTTGTGTGGCTTGATCTGCTTGGGGAGCCCCATGGGGATAGGATCAGAATCCATCCCTGGTGTAGAAACAGGCTTTTTGGAGTCCATTACCTATGATGGGACACCTCATGAAGCCTTGAGGCAGGAGAAAGGGCTTAGACTTGCCTCTACTGGATGTGCCTCCCCATGGGAGGTCTTGCCTTATGTCAGGGGGAGTGGGGGTGGGTTGTAAGGGAGAGACTGGGGGTTGGGAGGAAGGAAGAGGGGGAATCTTGGATTGGTATGTAAAATGAATGAAAAATTTTTCTTAATAATAAAAAAAGAAAAAAATGCCAATAAATAGGTATTCAACATAGATATGGTACCAATGACTGACTAAAGGGATGAATTCATACAAGTCTGCCTTGGTGAGCCAATGAGTTCCTTAGTATTACCTGTAGGTGCATGGGTAAGGGATTAATTACAGAAATGTGGCATGCTTCATAACCAAAGAGTCCCACAACAATCTCTGGAAGGCCACATAGGGGACTACTCCTTTCTTTGGTTAACCTTCCTCTGTAGAGTATAGCACCATTTGTAAGTGGGACACTGTTACATGCAGCTGGTATAGGTGAGTGAGAATGACTATAATCTCAAGAATCTCATGATCTTTTCCATCATTTGTTTCTATGAGGAAATGCCAAAAGACCCAGCCTTACAGAGTCCCCCATGGGGAATCACAACTGCTCTGCTGAAAATGGTTAGAAATGTGCAAGGCTGAGGGCATTATTCAAAAAGAACAAAACACTGAAGAAAAAGTCTCTTTGTTTATTTTGATCCAACAGCAAAATAAGTCTTCAGTTTGAGTGCTTCCTTAGGACTGGAGAGATAGCTTAGGAGCCCTACTGGTTTTCAAAGAACCCAAGTTTAGTTCCCAACACTGCTGTCTGTAACTAACAACTGCCTGTAACACTAGCTCCAGGGGACTTAATGCTCCCTTCTGGACTCCATGGGTAACTGCACATACATGGCATACATATGTAGATAACAGACATACAAACGTTTAAAAAGTATTTTTAGGAAACAGTGCCTTTACACCAAAAAAATAGTCTGGAAACCCCATGTACCTCTCTTTTTATTTGTTGACTGGAGTTCAGGTTTAAACCCCCTGTAGGGTAGCGAAGTACTTCCCACTGAGCTAAAGTCCCAGCAATAATGTTTTATCACTTAAACTTAGCTTCTTAGCCAAGTGCATACATAGAATGAATATTCTGCTTAATTTTTTTCATCTTTTTAGATCAGTGCTGTTCCTTAATACCCTGTGGCTAAATGTCTCAAAACATAAACAATCACCTACTAAATAAATTAGGAAGTCTGTAAGAAAACCTGTCTTTCTTTTCTTTGTTTTCCTTGGTCTCTGGACTTGTAGAAAATCTAAGTGTAGCAAGTGTTCCTGGAACCTCAGTGAGAGGAGAAGCAATGTTTAAGCAAAGGAACTTTCTGACAGGAAAGTCTGCTGTTGGAAAAAGATGATCACTCTAGATGACCATTCTAGGCAGCTAAGATCCTACTACCTAAGTGCTCTATCAATTAGCTCCTCACTTTACATCTAGATGTTTAGATTTCTTACTCCTGTCAGTAAAATATTTAAGCATATATACTCAAAATAGTTGCATTTACATATGAATTTTGTATAAGGTATGTAATTGCATTAATATTTATTTGTAAATGCACAAACATATAATATTGAGAATATTACAGGAAGTATATTAATATTTTCTTTACCTTTAGGGAGGCAGATATGTTGTAATTGTTAGGGATGGTTACTGTAGTATTTAAAAGTTTTATTCAAGTGGGTGTAATACCTTGTTTTTTACTTATCTTGAGTAAGATGGGGCATGGTAGCATACATCTGTAATCCCCAAATTCAGGAAGAGAAGACAGCAAGATCAGAAATTCCAGGTCATCCTTGACTATTTAGTAAGTTCTAAGCTAGTCTGAACCACATGTCACTCTTTCTCAATTAACAAAAAATGATAATAATAGCAAAAACAAATCAAACTAGCAAATAAAAGGCTGGGCAAAAGTCTTGGGACAACAATTCCCAGAGCTGATTCTAGAATCTGACTGTTTCAGTGCTTGGTATTATTTTTTATCACTGCTAGATGCAAATAATACCTCACAATTTTTTTCTGAAAGAAACGCATGCATCAAATGTTCATACTTTTATAATTCCAAAAATGTGCAAATAATTTTATGTGAATATTGGTAGTTCCTTTTCTTTTTGATAATTGCTTTGTATTTAGTGCCCTAAGAAGTATTTTCATGTTTTTTATTTATTTCTATTACATTTAGTTTATTGTTTGGGAATTTTATACATGACTATAATGTGGTTATAAATATCTTCAACATTAATTAATTTAGTAAATTTTCATTTTTCATAAAATAGAATCTTTATGGGCGATCCCTTTGAACATAGAAACTAAGAATGATAGATTTGCATGGTTAGGGGTGGATCTGGGAGGAGCTGGGGGAGGGAAATGAATACCAACAAAATATATTGAGTACAATCTCAACAAAGAAATAAAACATTATTAAAAACAAGTTCATTAGTATTGCCTGTCTTTGTATGGAACAAAAATATATTTTTACTAAGTATTTTTGTTTGTAAAACAGGATTTTATTAGTTTTGTTCCTCTAAATCACTAGGAAGTTTCTATTTTCTAAGTATGTTAGTTTTATAGAAGCTATCCCTGTGGTTTAAATCTTACAGTCAGAGCACTGTGGTTGGTTGCATATGCTAAAGACAAACAACTGTGCTAAGCCATTTCTGTCAACAGCATTGTTACACACAATTCTTCTCTGAGGATAGCTCTCCCGGGATCCATAGATAGGTACGACAGTCTCTCCCATGAATCTTTCTAAAGCATAACTTTTTTTCTGGTTAGTACATTAAAATGAATTCCACTACAAGCTCTGATATTTTTCTGTATCTTAGTATAATAGTTTGTCCATTTTAGAGACAATTATCTAGCCACCAATAAGATGGTGTGACAAATAGTTGGGAAACACTTAAAAATGTTCAACATCCTTAACCATCAGGGAAATGCAAATTAAAAACTACTTTGTGATTTTATCTTATTCCAGTCAGAATGGCCAAGATTAATAAAACATGATGGAAGATGATGGTAAGGATGCTGGGAAAGAGAAACTCTTATTCAATGCTGCTGGGTGTGTAAACTGGTAAAGCCACTATGGAAATCAGTTTAGAGATTGCACAAAAAAAGCTTAAAATATGTCTACCACAAGACTCTTCTATGCCACTCTTGAGTATATACCCTAAGGACTATGCATCTTATCACAGAGACACTTGCTGATTCATGTTCACTGCTGCTCTATTCATAGTAGCCAGAAACTGGAAACAGCCGAGATGTCTATCAACTGATGAATGGATAACAAAAATGCAGTACATTTATATGATAGAGCATTATTCAACTGTTAAAAGAAATGAAATTTGCAGGTAAATGGATGGAGCCACAGACAATTCCCCAGAGTGAGGTAGACCAGAATCAGAAAAGTAAACATTGCATGATTTCCTTATATATGGATGTTAGCTTTTAAGCTTTTGATATGTGTGTTTCATTTACAATATTCACAGAAATTAAGTAACTTATAAAAGAATTTTGAGAAGAAAGAAATCTTCCAAGGAATGGGAAATAGAATTCAGTGATATAAAGGGATAAAGAAGAACTCAGAAGAGGGATTAAAGGAGGTTGGAGCTAGGTGGTCAGGGTAAAGGAAGGATATGGGAAGGGATAACTAATATGTAGGTCTTTGTGAATCCAAATGAAAATTTACTTTTGTAGATGTTACCATATATATATACATATAATATATATATAATATCATATATATATAATTTAAATGAGGTTACTATAAAAATGGGAGACACAATAACCCAATTAGATATCTTCTCTTACCAAATTAACCCACCAATACTGAGAATGGTTTACATTGTTTTGAGACATTGTTTAAAGAGTTCCAATAGACCCACACACATTACAGTAAGTTCTACTGACTACCCTCTACAACTTGATAGTAGTGCACTTTTTCCTGAATACACTAAATATTTATGACATAGAATATGGAAATACCTAGCTGGTACACACCTGGAGCTTTACAACTACTGGCTAACATTCATAGTGTTAAAAGATTATATATACACTGACAGCAGAGAGAAAAAGAAATCCCACCAAGCCATGAACTCCACAAACTATAATAGAGACCTGACTGCAGGATACGCCCATTGTTGCAATAGTGACCCAAATGTTATGGGAGTAACCAACTATATTATGTTTTTAATGTATTTAATGTTCACTCTGTGAGACAGAGCCTATAACTTACACTATTATTGAGGCCATGAACCTGAGGCTAGATAGGTCATGGGCCCTAAGAGAAAACCTACTACAATGTTTCTGTTAAATGATCATAGCACTACAATGATTCTGAATGACATATTGTTAAACTTCCAAATCAGTGTATCCCTCAACCCTTATTAAAACACCCTCTTCTTTCAGTAGATGGTAATTGACACACAGACCCACAACTGAACAGTGTTAAGAGAGTGCTCAGCACTAAATATATCTTTATTATATCCTTTCACTCAAAGCTTAGTGATCTATGCAGAAGAAGGGACAGTTAGATTTTAAAAGTCAGATGTGGTGGATAACTTCAAGGAAGCAACATTTTAAAGACACAAGAGGGGAGATGCACATATAAACTCAAAGAAGTTGTGAGAGCATGCACAACATCAGCACAATTCAAACCAGAAAAAATCCCAGCAGAGTGGATGAAAATTGGCCACAAAGTCCTACTCTGAACCAAGAATCTATTTGCAATTGATAGGTGCTCTGAGAGGAAAAAAATTATCATTTTTTCAATAGAATGCCATTGGATATATAAACTGTATTTGAGGCTCGGGAGTAGTTGTCCAATGCAAATAGTAATCCATGATTTTTGTTTTGTTTTGTTTTCTAGGTTTTTTTTTTTTTGGTTTGGATTTGTGTATGTATATTTAATTGTTTGTTATTGTTTTGTTTTTAATAGAGAGAAAGGACATGAAGTTGGGTGGGAAGAACTGGGAGAAGTTGGGGGAGGAGAAAGAATATGATCTAACATTCTGAATGAAATTCTCAAAGAATACATACAAGCATTAAAAGAATAAGATGATAGGATATATCACTTAGTTTTCTGTTGCTGTGATGAAATAGCACGATCAGAAACAACTTGGAAAGTCTTCATTTTGGCTTATGGTTCCACAGGGCTGGAGTCCATAATGGAAGGGACAACAAAGCAACAGACTCAGGATGATGGCTGGTTAAATTTCTACACCCACAGCAAACAGAGAGAGAACAGGAAGTGGGGCTGAACTGCAAACCTTAAAGCTGACACCTGTTGACATACTTATTTCTGTAAGGCTACACCTCTTAAAGGTTCTATAATTTCCCCCAAACCAAACCAATAACTGGGAACCATATAGTCAAATACATGAGACTTTTGGGGATTTTTTTCATTCAAAGCACACAGAAGATAAGTAGATATTGAGGTTAAGAGAAGGGAAACATGGGAGCAGGAATAAATAAGAAAAAGAATGTATAAAAATAGCCATATGGAAACATCATTTTGTATTTACCTAAATATACATATATAATATATATATACTAGTTTTATATATATACACAGACTATATTGTATCTATTTATCTATATTTTTATCGACTTATCTATATCTGTATCTATATTTTTAAATGAAGTTTATGTTGATAATACTTCTCTATAGTGCCATACACCATCTACCAAAACTCCAGTGCCAAACATAGAAAACCTTTCTGCAAATTGTTGGTCAGGAATATCCAAGAGACTCATAAAAGAGTATAGGCTATTTTTATTGTTCTTAACTTCAAAAACTTGGAGGTAAGACCATATTCACTCCAACGCCACATATTTCAGCACAGGACTTGGAGAAGTACAGCTGCAATTGACGGAGAAACCCCATCTCTAAGGAATAGCTCAAATAATATTTGAAGGTTTTTTTGTAAGTTGCTAAGTTCTACTTAACTTTAAAGCCTAAAGCAAGAATGGGAAGGTGTTCAATAGTGGTTTTTAGATTTTGGAGTAACCAACAGCTCTCTAATTGTACATGAGATCTGTTCAACACAATAGAATTCATGTCTGAAAATATACAGCTAACCAATTTCCTGTGGCTGATGAGGTCATGGACCTTATAGTAGAACCTATTACAGCCATTTTCATAAACCAGTATAATTTCTAACTTCATTCTAATTGATGTTTCTACTCATAGTAAGTGTAGTTCTTACCAGTCCTAGTTGCCTTCTGTTGCCATAACAATGACAAACCAACCAACTCAGGAGGAAAGAGTATTTCACTTACAGGTGCTAATTACATTTCATCACTGAGGGGAGCCAGGGCAGGAACTCAAGCAAGTCAGGAACTTTAGAGGCAGGGTTTGAAGCATAGACCAATAGATGCATAGAAATGCATCTTACTAGCTGGCTCTACCTGGCTTGTTCAGCTTGCTCTGTTATGCAGCTCAAACTACCTCCCTGGGTGGCACCATCCCCTGTGAGATGGGTCCTTCCATATTAATCATTAATGAAGAAAATAAGCAACAAAACTGACTACAGGTATATCTGATGGAGGCATTTTCTCAATTAACATTATCTTTTTCCAGATAACTCTAGCCTGTGTCCATTTGACAAAAACTAACCAGCACATCAATCCTCGTCAAAGAAGCTTCATTCCGAAGTAGAGAGAGAGTATCTCAAGAATCAGTGCACAACTGTTAAAAATACAGAGAACAGCCGGGGGTGGGGGGTGGGGGTGTCACAAGCCTTCAATCCCATCATTCAGGAGGCAGAGCCAGGCCAATCTCTGTGAGTTCGAGGCCAGTCGGTTCTACAGAGCGAGATCCAGGACAGGCACCAAAACTACACGGAGAAACCATGCAAAAAAAAAAAAAAAAAAAAAAAATACAGAAAAAAATATACCATACTCAACTGATGCATCTTCAACAAAGCTCTACATTCGAGCCTCAGGGAATATTGTGGAAAGGGGGATAGAAAAATTAGAGGAGACAATTGCCAGATTGTGTCTTCTATACATGATAGAGAAGGTACACCCACGAGATCTCAACAATATGGTCACCTAAATAAGACCATCACAATGACAACAGGTGACATGCTACCATGTATTCAGGAAATCTCACAAGATCCTATCCCTAGAGGAAGGGAAATTAATAGCTGCCGAGAGAGGGAGAATCAATCATCTCAAGGGAAAAGCTCCCAAACAGATTATCTGGTCCCAATTGTTCTGCTTTAAATACATAATCATAAAAACAATACTAAATAGAATCTGTAACTTGTATTTAAGTACAAATATGTACACACATATGTATGTAACTAATAATTAAAGCAGAAAAGAAGAACTCAATAATATTATAGGGAATGGGAGCAACAGAGGAATTGATAGGGGCATAGTGAGAGGTGAGAATGATGTTGACTCAGTACTTATGTATGAAAATATCAATAAATAAATTTTCCCAATTCCATCCTTAATAAAAGAAAACAAAGAAAATGAATAGGACACTTTTTGTTACTATCTGAAAATATTTAATGGACTTAGCTGTAGTAGAAATTTAATATTACAGTAAATTACTATTGAGTTACTAAGCGTCTTAGCTTATATAGCCAAGACACAGCCATTTTCTTTATATTAAGAAAAAAAACCTTCTTGATATTAGCAGTTGTGTGCATCTAGCTAATACCTATAAAGACATTCACCCAAAACAACAGGCCAAAAATGCATGAATCTTTCCACATATGTTTGGTTTTAACCATTTGTGAGATTAAATATTCAAAGTGCATTTTCTGACATTTTCCTTTTCTATTATAGTAAATTCTTGTGTTTTCTTCCTGTCTTAGTTATTCATGCTGCTATACAAATATAAACAGGAATCTTGGGGAGGAGCAGTCACATAGTTCATCAAGTTCTAGCCATTTTCCTTGGGGCAAGCAGTATAAATTCTCAGTGTTTAAGTAACCGAGATGTATAATGAAATGTAGCACAGTTAACTTACAAATTTCCTTGTCTTCTGGGTTATGGGTTCAAGGTTCCAGTTGTAGATAGAGATCATTTTTAAGGGAAGTGTGTGTGTGTGTGTGTGTGTGTGTGTGTGTGTGTGTGTGTGTGTGTGTACTTGCATATGCATGCTTGCAAATTTGTGTATGCATCACTAAATAGGAAGTTTATATTTTAAAAATAATCCATATAGAAACAACAGTAATATCATGTTTTTGATTCTTGAATACCTGAAAATACTGGACTCTGTATACCACATGTATACAGTCTTCTATACATCCCATGTATACCGTATACTACAGGCTGTCTCTAAGCACGTGCATACTTTATGAGGCTTCACAATTCTATGCTATATATATATATAAAAGTAACTTTATATGTTGAAGTTCAGCCTGAAAGTTACCAATTATTTGTAATAGGTTTTTTCTTTTGAGCCTCCAACCAGCTCCAAATCATGACACGAAGACATCTTATTAGTTATGAATGCTCAGCCTTAGCTTAGCTCTTTTCTTGTTAGCTCTTACAACCAGTTTCTCTTCATCTACATTTTCCCTTGGGGCTTTTAACCTTTTTTTTTCTCTGTCTTACTTTCACTGCTTCTCCTGTCTGGCAGTGGCTGCCAGGCTTCTTGCCCTGGGCTTCTCCCTCCCTTTCTCCCTTGTTCTCTCCTCTTGTTCCTCTCTCTCCAGAGCCTAGATTTATCCTCTTTACTCTCTCTGCCTGCCAGCCCCACCTATCCCACTCCTGCCTAGCTGTTGGCCATTCAGCTTTGTATTAGACCAATCAGGTGCCTTAGGCAGGCAAGGTGAAACAAATGCAACACATCTTTATGCAATTAAACAAACACAGCATAAAAAATAACACATTTTTACACAGTTGTAGTAATATTCCATAGCACAAATAAATGTAACATATCTTTGTGTAGTTAAATATTCCACAATTATTAGTATCATGTGACAGGGCTGTTGGAGACTGGAATATCTCAAAAGTAGGCACTGTCTCCTTGCAGCTCTCCTTGGCTTGTCTATGTGCACATGCTGCACTTGTATACTTCAATTTATGTATTTTATTTTAAAATGTAAAATGTCATTAGCTTGTCACTTCTAAACTCAGTTAGATTCTGTTCACTCACTTCCTGATGTGTTCCTCCCCAACACCAAATAACAGGCTTCACATTCTATTTCTAAATTGAGTAGCCATAAAACTCTTCCTTTGGCTTTTCAGTAAAGAAAATAAAAGGTTACACCCATTTATGTGTTGTTTATCAATTCCTCCAATGTTTATGAATTACATTTTTACCTGTAGTCTTGTTAAACATCACCCTTAACTTGTTTATTAATGTTTTGATATTATTTCTAACTCTATGCATAAGAGAATGTAAATTTTGATTCTTTTTCTGTCAATTATATTGTTATTTATCTTATATAGTAATATTTATACAGTATTGTATATTATGTAACATAAACAATACATTAACAAATTACTTTTATTCAAATTGTATATAATTATATATAGTTTATTATATATTATATATTTATCATGTTTTATAACATAGAAATACTTTGTACATAGATTAACTCTGATAATTGTTAGAAAACAATATTTGAAATATTAGTTTGAGAACTTTCTGAACACAGAGAAAGCCTGTGGCAATGGATTCTGTAAAACAGTCAGTGAATATTTTTAACCAATTGTACTTTCCTAATAACCAAAGTTGACTACTTGTCTTACACTCAGTAATCCCCCATGCTTCAAGGCTATGCCGCTCTTGGGCAGCTAGAGTTTGTAACTGAAATGAAAACAGGGGTGTATGTGCTAGATTCCACAGAACTTGTGGTGGAATTTGATCTCATTTCTAAGAGAGAAAATATTTCTGAAGAAGATGAACTCTAAATTGTATCTTTTTTTTAATTTTCCACAAGAGAGATATTTTCTTTTATAAGAAAAACTTTATTAACTGTTTTTTAAAAAAATAGTGATATGTTTAAAAGAAAGAATTGTTGTGGTTTACATTTCTGGGTCTTTATATTAGTAGAAAAATGTTCTTCACTTCCCTCCTTCCATCCTTAACCATTGCATTTAATCTGACTCATACCAGTTCACAGTGCTTACTCTTCGGCATGTCTTTCTCTCAACTCTGGTGCCTTAAAATTTCCTCTGGGAGAAGAACCACTCCAAGGAAATCAATACTACAACATAGTCAGCACTTTTGCTTTTGTGTTCTTCAAGGAAATACTTTTGTCAGCATGCCACGTGTCCTGTCTTTAGAAGCATTTTAGCCTATTATAAACGTTGACGTAGCCATCACCAGTTCTTAGTAAGTTATAACGAAATCTCAATTAAAACATCTGGACCATCCATTGAAATTAGACAGAAGAAGCTCCTGGGTGTTCTTATTTTTACAGTCCTTGCTTTTAGAGTTCATGGAACTTTTCATCTATTAATAAATATACTTACCTTGAATGCAACTTGGACAAATCATCATTGGCATATATGTCGATTTCCAGTAAATGAACAGACAGTCTATATTTCCACAAACTCTAGATTTGTTGTGCTGTAGTACTCTAAATGTATTAATGCTGTTCATTTATATTGCCATCTTCTTGTTGTGATATCTTTTTGGTGACTGAGAAAAATTTAAGTCAATTACTTAATTCATGAAGTATATATTTGTGAATGGCTGCTTCATTGAACACATTCATAAAGTAAATGATTTTAAAGCTCTAAAAGATATAGATCTATGAAATTTTGATCCAAACACAGTAGACATATGGATAATACAACTTGGTCAACTTGGGTAGCTACCACTTCATAACATCTTTTTATAATCAATAAAGTGAGGAATTCATCTTGAATACTACTTTGTATGAGTTATAGCTTAAAATTTTCTTGCTTTGGATTCAAATATACTAACAATTATAATAATAATATATGTATTAAAGTAATATGAAGCATTATTACATAAAATTTTAATATATCTCTCTATGACCTAAAATTATGAGAACAATCTTGGGTTTATGGTAAAATTTACATTTGTAAAAGCTTGAACTGATATATATTTGAAATTCTTCTGAAATCATTCTTTAATTTTTGGCAAATTTTTAATAATTTTAAATAATTTACCATCTAACAGATGCCAAAATGATTAATAAAAGTTGAAATAAGCTAGTAATTTCATTAAGTTAAGTGAAATGGGATGTAGGTGGCACAAAAGGTGAAATGTGAGAGCCTCTTTCATGTTCTCATTTAACTCATAAATAATGCAATTAGAGCTGTGTCCTCAGTGTTTATTGAGACCATGCTCTCTCATTGAGAACTTCCCGACTCTGCTCTCCCCATGCTCAAATGTTCAATTTCACTAATACCACTTTGGCATGAGCAATAAAGTACAATATTTTAGAGAATCCGAGCTCTAAGAAGGGACTGGGAAACAGTTGGTGTGTTTCTTAAAGTAGTTCCCTCCAAATTAATTTAAATTGGCTCTGGAATGAGCCCTGAAAATTTGCTTAAGGACCATAAGAGAAAGGTAATTATAAACAGCAGAGCAGCCGACTTCGGGGAGCTGTCTGGTGGGGTGCTTGGTGTGCATCCAAGTTTTCTCTAACAACTTTATTAATTATCTGGAAGAAAAAATAAACAGCATGTTAATTAAATTTGAGGCTGATAATAATTGGGACATGTTGCCAACTTTAATGCAAAACTAAAATCTGAAAGGATATAAAAAAGAGAAAATGATAACAAAAAGGAGAAAGGTGTTATATGCAGACAGAAACACACACAAAAAAATATGAATGAAACAAGTGAGATGGGGGGAAAGAGAAGTACGACACCAAACAATAAATCAAGAAAAAGAAGACGTTGAAAACAGGGTGTAAAGATTTACAAGGTAATTAGTATTTTAAAAAATAAATAAGGTAACTCTGAACATGACAGCAAATGCACCCAGCCATCTGGAATGATTTCACATCTTAAATATATGCATCATCAATAAATTTTATATCTGAAATAAACCTAGCACAAAAGACATGGTCTTGGTTGAGATTTGAATTCAATGTAGCAAGAGGTGTAATGGTGTTCTTTATGGGACTGAATCCTGGTTATGCTTCCATTGCTTGGCTTCCAATTCTACAGATATTATATGTGACCACTGACTACGTTTTAAGGTAAAATAAAGTTAGAAATTCTTAAGGTTGAAAGTTATTTTCTTTTTAAAATTTGTTTTTATCCTTTGGTAATTTGATACATTTTTACAATGCATTTAAATCATATCCACCACACATATCCCACTTCAAGTCCTCAAATATTTCCCCCAACATCCTCCTCCCAACTACAACATGAGGCCACCTCTATCCTGCCTCCAGTGTCACAATATGATAACATCCTTAAGGCCAAAGATAGTATCTAAAGCATCTATGTAATCCCCTGTATCTAGAGTCATGGATGATGTCTAGTAAATGTTCATGCAAAATTAGTTGTTTGAGGACATCCTACATGGTGACACAGAAACATATAGTTGAAGTTTTTCTGTGTCCCACCTGGCCCACGGGCGGGACAAATCTTTCCCACTTACATCCCCCAAGTAAAAACACAGGCTTATGTTAATTAAAACTGCTCAGCCATTAGCTCAGGCCACCACTAACTAGCTCTTACATTTAAACTAACCCATAATTCTTATTTATGTTTCGCCATGTGGCTTGGTACCTTTACTCAGTTCTGCCTTCACATCTTGCTTCCTCTGTGTCTAGCTGGCGACTCCTGACTCAACCTTCCTCTTCCCAGAATTTGCCTCTCTGCTTATCCCACCTATACTATACTTCCTGTCTGGCTACTGGCCAGTTGGTGTTTTATTTATTAACTAAATCAAAGCAATATACATTCACAGCATAAAGAACGGTATCCACAGCAGAAACATGCCTTATTACCTAGTAGTTCTGATATTAAGCAGAACAACACCTCTCTGAGCCTTAGTGTGTTCATCCCTAAACAGAAAGAAGACAGTACTGGTTTCCCTACAGATTTGGATGGCTTGTTTATAAAACTAGAGTCATGTACAAAACATACCTAGATCCTTCCCTTCTTTTTGCCATTTACTGTTAAGGGAATCTCAATAAAAAGAACCTAATGGGTCCAGGCAGTGGTGGTATGTGCCTTTAATATCTGTACTTGGGAGACAGAGGCAGGTGGATCTCTGAGTTCTCATGTACAGATCAAGTTTCAGGATAGCAATCAAGGGCATTTCAGAGAAACCTTGTCCCCAAAAGCCCCCCCACACACACAAATATATATGTGTATGTGTGTGTGCATGAAGTCACTAATTAAAATAAATAAATAAAAGAATCTATGTAGATTTTCCTCTATTAAATAAATTCACTCAATAAAGTGATTTAAAGTACATATGAACATAAATACTTGAAGAATAGATGGCTCTAAGAAAAATAGATTTAATTATATTAAATGACTAAAGTGAATATTTGGAAATTTTATGTGTATACATACATATATATATATATGTGTGTGTGTGTGTGTGTGTGTGTGTGTGTGTGTGTGTAATTCTAAACGGTCTCATTAAATAAGAAACACAAAGCCAAGAGTTGAAAGCCCAAGAGGTCAGAGCACTAGCAAAGCCTTTAGCTTACCAGTAGCTGCTGTCCTTCCCCTGAGAAAGAGACCTTCTCCTGTGTGACCCGTCTTTTTATTGCCTTTCTGTTCTACCTTCTCTTTGGCTCTAAACCCAACCACATGATATCCTCATCACTGCCTGTCTATACAGACCTCCAGGTCTCTATGTTTTGTATTGAGATTAAAGGTTAGGGTCACTGGTTGGCTGTGTCCTTGAACACACAGAGACTCTGCTTGCCATGTGATCAGATTAAGGGCATGTGCCATCACCGATGGACTTCTGCTAAATGGCTTGCTTTTAGCTCTGATCCCCAGGCAACTTTATTTATTAACATACAAATAAAATCACATTTCAGCACAAATAAAATATTACCATATATATATAGTAATTATATATATAATTGCTCAGCTATCTTCTCAAACTTTATACAAATACTATCTTTCACATGCATCATAAGTGCATGATAAATGACTTATCTTGACTTCTCATAGTGATGATACATGAAAAGATCTTGTGATTTATGTGTTTGGGAATTTTAAGACAATTATTACTGAGAACACTCTCTGACCACTCCATAAAAATACACAGTGCCATAAAGTAGCTGCCTACAAAGGATATGATCCTGAACTTCTCAAGATGAAAAGTGAAAGTAGTTACAATAATCATAATTTTCAATTTTATGTAGTTAAGTGGTTTTACACAAAAAAATTAGCCTTCCAAATGACATAGCTATAATGTGTTAATGGTAGCATAACGTGTTATTACATTATGCAACATAATTTCATGGATATTATATATGGCGTTTTAGAAACTCATGTACTTACAGTTATTAGAAGGTACTCAATTTTTTTAAACCTTTATTCTTCTTAACCCTATTACTTAATGTAATCCTAGAGGAGCTACTGTGCCTTTGATAAAAGGTCTCTGTATGGATTATATGTTATTTTTTTTTTTTGATGATTTAACTTACTGCTTCCCAATTTCTTCATTATCATGTTTTTACCTTTTTTTTCTGAATATTTAGATAATTGTCTTAAAGGGATCCAAAAGACAAAAAGTAATTATCATCTCAAAAACCTAGTTTATAATGAAAAGAATTTGCTTTTAAGTGTTGGTTATCCACTCAAGAAATGTTAATAAATATGGATACATTTGGATATTTCTTTAATCCTCTGTAGCTTGAAATATATATAATACTTTTCCCATTTGTTGAAATCTTATTGTTTCTCAAATATTTAATATATGAATGTTGTACTTGCCAAGTACATGGGTTTTGAGTAACTGCTCACACAATGTTTAGGAGTACAGACATTAGCTTAAAGGAGACATGCATTCAAGTTACAAAATTCAAATTCCTATAATGGAAGAAACATTCATTTCTAATAAACTAAAGTTTTTAACCAACAGTAAAATAACTTTACTCACTTTAAACTAATTTACATTTTTGGATTGACTGAAATAATATAGCCAAATTAAGTAGTATATTACAGCTATTCAAAACCTGGGAAGATTTATTATTCTTCTAGTTAATTATTCAGTGTACCAGTTGGTTATTTCATAAATGAAAAAATTAGGTCAGTAAGTGTATGAACTATGAGCTGAGACTGTTACATACTCAGATCAGCTCAGACCCTCTTCTTGGAAGAAATATCATCTAGCAATAATGGCATAATAAAACCTAGCAAAAAATTATCTAGTGCAAAAGTTTCAATCTCAAAGTATCTCCAAAGGCCCGTTTATTAAGGGCTTGGTCCCAGAATGGTAATACTGGTCACTGATGGAAGCTTTGACAAATGGGATCCTATGAGAGGTGGGTGGGGTTTAGGGGTGTGCTCTGTGGCTGCTGTGAAGCCTCCTCCTACTCTTCACTCTTTTTGGTTTGCAGCCATGAGCTAAGAGCAGTGTTGTTCTACCATGAGATCCAACCACTGGGTTCACTACAGGCCCCACGCAAGGCTTCTATCCCAAAATGTGAACACAGATTGTATTTTGTCTTTATAAATTAAGTATTGCAAGTATTTTATTATAGAAATGTGAAATGAAAACATATATACCAGTGACCTGAATCCAAGTCAATGCACAAATTACTGCAAATAACAGAAAAGCAAATTGAACCTATAGAAAGGAGGACATTGAATTGTTGAAAGGAATGGAGAAATACTTTAAGGTCTGAATTTAGACTAGTAAAGACTGAATAACTAGGCATCATTAGGAAAGATTTCAAAACTAGAGGAAACAATGGTCAAGTTCCTCAAAAGTCCTAAAGTTATCAAATGTTTCAAAGTCAAAATTTCTGTTACTCTCCAATTGAAAGGCGCCAGATTCAGGCAACAGCAAAAACAGAGAAACATAGGGACAATCTGATGTTTGGCACCTTGCGTGCACAATTGTTTTCCAGAAAATTAGGGAATGGCCAATGATCTTCTATATGGCACAAACCATTTCAAAAATATATTGCTGCATTCTTATGTATGCTGAAAATGTGTTTGTGAAATTGTGGTAGAATTTCAGGTTCTATTTTTAGGCCCCATTTCCTACACTCTAGAATTTACTGTTAATTTGGATATTAATTGAACCAGATGAAGGAAAAGCATGGAAAAGTTGAAGGACACATAGAAAGAAGACTGACAGGGACCAGAATGTTTGACCTGGTTAATTAAAGGAACAAGGGAAGGACTTGACATGCACTCAGTTACTTGAAGAATGCCAAAGATGATTTCCATCTGAACGGTTTTCAGAATGCCCCGCACCAGACTCTGGACAGTGGTGTGGAGAGGTGTCATTAGTAGAGTTAGTAGAAAATAATATTTTTTGTTAAGTCAACCAACTGGTATTGTAGGCTCAATTGCTTTCACATTATAAACTACATGGCCCTGTCATATATTCTAAATCTAGAATATGGTAGTAAGTAAAATGGATCGTTACCATGTGTTTTGTGGTGTTTGTACAAGGAAACACCATAAAAGGTGTACAGGGAAGATTCAACTTCTTCCTTATTCATTGAAAGATTTTCTGTTAAAAGATAGAGTTAAGAACAAATAACTTAGGTCAGTGAGTAAAGACATTTGATGTCACACCTAGGGATCTAAATTTGATCCCTGGGACCCATATGGTGGAAGGAGAGAAACAGATCCCAAAAGCTGTCTTCTTACCACCTCACGTGAACACCCCCACCACACACACACACACACACACACACACACACACACAGACACACACACACACACACACACACACACACACACACTCCTCATACAAACTAAATAAAAATAATAACATTTTTTAAAGAGCTAGGAATTTACTTGTATCATACATATGAGTCTAAATTTTATGTAAACCAAATAACTTTTAAAATTTTATTTTATTCACCCTTGAAAGCAAGCTTTTATTACAATAATGATCTTTTTAATGATGGGAAAGTTAAAAGTATCAACATTTTATATACATGTGTGTGTGTATGTGTGTGTGTGTGTAGTCCTTATTTCATGTCAGTTTTATATGTCAATCCCTTAAGATGCTGTCACTTAGAAACAGAAGATTCATTAATGTGAAAGTCTGAGAAAATATCTGAATGCGTCTATGTTGCTTCTATTTCTTGGAGTGCACCTGCTTCCCCTGACCCCTCCTATTCACATATCTTCTTAGCTGCTAAAAAGTTTTTACATTCTTTCAAAGAAAATTAGACCAATGAAAAGTGTTAAAGGAACTGTTTATGGCAAAGGGTTACTTTACTATTTTATTTTTTATGATTTTACCCCACTTTTTGACCATTTTCTCTTTGTATTCTTCCTGGAAGATGTTGACCATATATGTAAAAATTTTTCTTAAAGTTTATTCTTTCTGATAAAAGTTTACCAAATATAACATTACAGTAGAATATTTAAAACATGTAAGTCACTACACATTTTTCTTCAAAAATACCTTAAGATGCCAGATCACCTGAGTAGCAATTAATTTGTACTCACCATCTGTCCCATTCTTTCAACAAATGTGCCTCTTAGATTTCAAGTTTTATGACATGTTTGGTGAACAAAGATAGTACTATGTAGCTTCTACTTATAATATAAGCCTGAATCAGATGGGTGAAATAACAAGACACACAGACTAAGAGAATAAGATTACCTCAACTCCAAGAAAATTCAATTTGTTTTGAGTAGACCTCCTTTCAATCTATTAAACTTAGAAATTGAGATAGGTGATGCTCAGTCAACCATCGACCTAGTGTTAGATATGAGGATAGGTTATTTTTTCACATATGAAGAACAGACTAGTAAATTTAATTTTGGATGAGTGTCTTGTTACATATGCTTGCTAGTTGGTCTTTTTTTTTTCCATCAAAGGCAATTTATTTTGTTCTATTCATTCACAGTTAATACAGAAAATACTTGGAAACATTTCCATATAATGTTTGACACAGAAATCATCAAATAGAAGTATACAATGTTGACAGGAGGCAGTACATTTATAATTTATAACCCCAAATGTATTTATAAATTAGAAATGGAAAGATCTACAAATGAAATTATGAAGGTTCACCAAAGTCATTTAATCTGTCAGTTTCTCATTCATTTTTATGTCTTAATAATATTCTATTGTATGAATAAGCCACATTTTATTTCTCTCCAGTATTTGATAGTTATTTGAGTTGTTTTAACTTTTTTACTATTAGCAACACACTGCTGTAGACCTTCATGTACATGTTTCATAGGTGCACATTTTCAGTAGTTTGAGGATATATTCCTAAGGGTAGAATTGTTGAGTAACAGAGTAATAAAGTTTTGCATTTTGACCAACCACCAAACTGTTTTGCCAAAGTGGCACACCATTTTACAATCTCACCAAATCCTTGTTTTTATGGCTCTGATTTTTGTACAAAAGCATTCAATCATTCTGTCAGACCAAACCAGGAAAAGTAAGCTATAGTTCAGAGATGTTCTATTCCATTTACTATGCAAAGCCATTCTTGGCGTTTGCAACTCTCAGCCCTTTTGAGTATTCTTGCAGTGTTCACTTTTTCCTCCACCACTTTTTTTTTCTTCTCTTTTTCTGGTTAATTTCTATCTATTACAAATGTATAAAAAATCCTCCATCAATGCTGCTGATAGCAGCAGAACCTTGAGAAATATACCTTTGGTTTGCCTCAGAAAAGGAACACATATTGCACTGTAAAGTTTATAAAATTGGCGCAAAACATTGTGATAATGTTACAATACCAGTTTTAAGAGTTCAGTGACTAATGGGGAGCCGATGGGATACATGCAGAACTGTGAAAGCGATCTCACTTAGCCAGCTGTACACGTAGACTGTAAATCTACATTCAGATCATTTCTGAACTAGCACTATCATCTCAGTATATCTGTTGAGGTCAACCAGGAAACCCTAGAATATACCTTGATTTTTGCAAAAAAACAAAATAGGGGGAGGGGTTTCTTCAGCATTTCAGTCCACGAGTAACAGTATCCTAACAGGCAAAGTGTTCTCTCACTATCAACATAGAATGAACTGCTGCTGGAGGTCAACTTGGGCTTTAATTTGCATTAGCACTTACATGCATAGTAGTCCAAGTTGTTGACCTCATGACTTTTAAAAGTAACTCTAAAAAAGTAAAATGGCCCTTCTTGGAAGACTAAAGAAAGACATCCAGCCACAGTTGTAAAAAGTCTCATCAAAACAATATATCCTTTTATGGATTATGCCTCAATTTAAAAAAAAAAAAAAGTAGCCCCAAATGAGAAGCAGCTCTGAAAAAGAAAATATAACTTAAGATATTTGAAAAAAACAAGGTGAATACAGGTTCAAAAGTAATTAAGATACATTTTCTTGAGGCTATCTAGAACTAGGCTTTAAAGAATTCTACCATTTCAAGTTTACCACTAGTTACTAGATACCTATTTACAAACAAGATGTTCACTTTTTTTGTTCCTTTATCAAGAGAAAAATCTACCTTCAGACTATGAGGGTGGTGATGGGGAGGGACTAGAAAACAAGATTCAAACAATCCCATGCAAATATCACATTTTTCAAATGGAAGAACTCCAAACTGCACTAGAAGTTCCAATCACTAAGACACTTTCCATTGAAATGATTTAAGTACAACTACATGGCACCAAGGTTTAGGCCTAATATAGGCCTGACAACCAAGTCCTTGTTTTCTGGAAAAAAGGCCTCAAAAGTCCCACTCAATTCCACATAACAATACTTCAAAGATCAATTAGGTTTTCCTTTCCTTAATATTTTTGTTTTTGACTTCTAATCTTAAAGACTAGATTAAAACTTAGCTCATTTCCCAGAAGGCATTGCTTCCCTTTGCTCTATGAAAGAGTCCACCAAGACCTCTTCCTCAAAACCATCTAGCCCCCAGCCTCCAGCCTGTGCTTGTGATGCATCTTTCTCAACATCCTGAAAAGGTAATGTAGGTAAAATATGCTCATAAACATTAAAACTAGTTGTTAGAAAGACGTAACTAGCTTTATAATTTAAGTTTTAAAGCATAAATACTTGCAGCTTAATCTGTACTAACAATGATTGTCGAAGCCTAGAATTCAACATTTACAAATTCTCATTCACACACACAAAACACACTATTATCACACAACTTGTGTCTTGAGAGAATCTTCTGCTTTTTAAATCTTTGGCCTCCCAGTCAATCCCAAGTTCAACCAACTTTTCCGAGTTCTAGTAGTTACCTGGACCACTGAGGCATTGCCACATGACTTCTTCTCTTTTGAAACATCCTTTTTCTCTAGATATTAGGATAGCTACACCAGCTTGCTTCTTCTGTGGTGTATGTTGGTGTGGGATTATCTATTGCTTGATTTTTCATGGATGTGTTTAGCTTCTTTGGGTTGAATTTTCCCTTCTAGTGCTTTCTGTAGGGCTGGGTTTGTAGACAGGTATTGATTAAATCTGGTTTTATCCTGGAATATTTTGTTTACTCCACCTATAGTGATTAAGAGTTTTGCTGGGTATAATAGTCTGGGTTGGCATCTGTGGTCTCTTAGTGTCTGTATGAGATTTGTCCATGATCTTCTAGCTTTCATAGTCTCTATTGAGTAGTCTGGTGTTATTCTGATGGGTTTACCTTTATATGTTACTTGGTCTTTTTCCTTTGCGACTCTTAATATTTTTTCTTTGTTCTGTGTGTTTAGTGTTTTGATTATTATGTGGCGAGGGGACTTTTTTTTTGGATCCAGCCTATTCGGTGTTCTGTAAGCTTCTTGTATCTTCATATGTATTTCTTTCTTTAGGTTAGGAAAGTTTTCTTCTATGATTTTGTTGAATATATTTTCTGTGCCTTTGAGTTGGTATTCTTCTCCTTCTTCTATCCCTATTATTCTTAGGTTTGGTCTTTTCATGGTGTCCCAAATTTCCTGGACATTTTGTGTTACGACTTTTTTGTCTTTAGTGTTTTCTTTGACTGATGAATCTATTTTCTCTATCGTGTCTTCAGTGTCAGAGATTCTCTGTTCCATCTCTTGCAATCGGTTGGTTGTGCTTGTTTCTGTAGTTCCTGTTCGTTTTGTCAGGATTTCTATTTCCAGCATTCCCTCAGCATGTGTTTTCTTTATTGTCTCAAATTCATTTTTCAGATCTTGGAATGTTTCTTTCATCTGTTTAATTGCTTTTTCTTGGCTTGATTTGATTTCTTCCCATTTTTTGTTTGTTTTTTCTTCCATTTCTTTAAGGGAGTTTTTTATTTCCTCTTTAATGGAGTTTTTCATTTCCTCTTTAAGGAAAGTTTTTATTTCCTCTTTAAGGTAGTTTTTCATTTCCTCTTTAAGGAAAGTTTTTATTTCCTCATTGAGGGAATGTTTTATTTCTTCTTTAAGGGCCTCTATCATCTTCTTAAAGTCATTTTTAGGGTTGATCTCTTCTGTTTCTTCTGTCATGGTATGTTCAGGTCTTGCAGGTGTAGAATCACTAGGTTCTGATGTTGCCATATAGGTCTTTATGTTTTTGCCTGTATTTTTGCACTGGCGTCTACTCATCTTTTCCTCTGTGCCGGTGCAGGTGGTGTCTGTGTCTGAGAGTGCCTCTCTTGTTCTAATTTTTAGTCTTGGTTTAGTAGGGTTCTTGGTTAAATTGGTGCTATTGGGCTGTTTCTTCAGGGACAGCTGATTTCAGTCGGTGAATTATATACTTATGATTCTGGTGATCTGGTTTGGTGACTGGGTAGCGCCTTCTTCTGTGTTCCCAGGTCACGTTTTGTTCATTTGTCAACTCCTCAGCTGATCTTGTTTCTTCAGACTTCAAACTGTAGGCATCTGAATCCTCTCCCAGATGGGTTTCAGCTGAGCAGGGTAGTCTCACCAACACCTCCAAGTTGTTGGGTTTCACAGGATCAGCAGCTGGGCCCTGGGTTGTCCCCAGACGGAGTGTCCAGACTCGCCCTGGTTCTGACCCACCGAGATATCCTCTTCCCCAGGTGTTGGGGCTAGGGGCGTCCTCGTTCCAAGCTGCGTCCGCCCCTCTCCACCCCTGGGCCTGTCCACCCCTGTGGCCTGCCGCCACAGGCCCACCTGCGTCCACTTGTCTCTGCCGCTGGGCCTGTATGTCCCTGTCAGCTGCTGCTGGGTCTGTCTGCCTCTGCGGGCAGCCAACGGGCCTGTATGACTCTGCCGGCTGCCACCGCGGGCCTACCTACCTCTGCTTGTCACCGTTGCCAGGCCCGTCCACCTCTGCAGGCCGCCACTGGGCCTGCGTGTCTCTGCTGGTTGCCGCTGGGCCTGTATGTCCCTGCCGGCTGCTGCCACCGGGCCCTTCCACCTCCGTGAGTCGCCGACCTGCATCTGCCTGTCTCCGCCGTGTGGCCTGTCTACTTCTGTGGGCCGCCGCCGCCGGGCCTGAATGTCTCTGTCGGCCGCCGGTGCCGGGCCTGTCCACCTCCATCTGCTTATCTCCGCCACAGGGCCTGTCCACCTCCATCTGCTTACCTCCGCCACAGGGCCTGTCCACCTCTGCGGGCCGCCGCTGGGCCTGAATGTCTCCGCCAACTGCCGCCGGGCCTAAATATCCCTTTTCGGCCTCTGCCGCCAGACCCGTCTATCTCTGCGGGCCGCTGCCACAGGCCTACCTGCGTCTGCTTGTCTCCGCCATCTTCGCTAGTTGGTCTTAAGCACATGGATTCTATCGCTCCTAATACTTCAGCCCCCAGGTAGGTGGGGCTATGCCAGTGCATCCAACAAAACTTTAACAGAATCTGCTAGTTTATGCTTCCTTCTACATTTCTTTTCTTTTTTTCTACTTTACTTGTAGGATTAGATCCTCTACTCCATCCAGGTATAAGCTTATCAAAAATTCAAAAGTAGATGATTTGTTTATCAGCTATCTTTGGGTTAGTCCTAGCCTCCTCCTCTGTGTTGTTCACTGCTGATCGCATAATAGAGAGCCTGAGGCACTTTGCTTTCTGTATCTTCTGTGTCAAGAATATGTCTATACTGCTCAATTTGACCAGTTAGAAAAATCTGGCTTAAGGAATATCTGTCAGGAGCCTTGTGAAACAATGTGTGCTTCCGTTAAAGGAATGGACATTAATTCAACTGTTTCACACATGGCATTCTCTTCCCACCTTTGGATGGAACTGCATGTGGACTGCAGTTGTATAAATCATGGTAAGATATTAAAGCAAAAATATTCATGATTCTGGGTTCCTGTTAATACCATTTACCCTATGAATACAGGTTGGAAAAGCCTAACTATGGACCTGTCGCTCAACTAGTAACAAATGCTAAGGACTAAGTTAAGAAAAGTAGTGTCTATCAAAAACCTTGCAGTTCAAAGTATGGTCATCCTTAGCGTCATGTAGAAGTTCTATGAAGATAACATCCTATGACCCAGACGAGCAGGACCCCAGAAAACTATTTAAGAGATTTATATCCTGTTAATATTTAAAACCCCTAAGTTAAGTTCTTGGGTGTTGGGCATGCTATTGCTTGCAATAGACAGGTATCATAACTCAGTACTACAAGACTACTCAAGTTCTTCGACAATGTTTAATGTGTAGTACCCTGGCCCAAGCATAATTCCCGAACCTCTCCTTCTTTCCTGCTCCACAGTGTTTCACAGTGGAAAACTTATTATCATTATTTATTTATTTTTATTACTTCTCATTCTTGCTCCTTAGAAGAGGGAAAACTTGGCCTTTTAGATTTTTATTACTTATTTATTTAAATAAAAATTTTTGAGACAGGGTTTCTGTGTGTAGTCCTGGTTTCGTGGAATTTGTTCTGTAGACCAGGCTGGCCTCAAGCCTACAGAGATCCCCTGCTTCTGTCTCCCAAGTGCTGGGGTTAAAGGCCCACACTCTCACTGCCTGGCTACTTATTTGTTTTTCATTCACTCAGTTACCTTCTCTTTTTCTACCTCCCACTCTGGCTAAGCCCTTCCTCTGTCTCACTATCTTCTGTTTTCATGTCATTTTGTGTCTGTCCCAATGTCACTCTATTCCTTTTGAACCTCATTCTCCAATCTGGTCCAGTTCATAAGGGTTTTATTTATTTTATCGTGGCCTGCAAATCATTTGACAAAGGAAGTGTATGGAAAGAAGAGTTTATTTCAGTCCTTGGTGGCATTGTCTATTGTGATGGAGAGTTATGTTGGCAATAGCATGGTGTGACTGCTCACATTGTTTCTGATGTCGGGAAGCAAAGAGATGAACACTTGTGCTCAGTAGAGCTTGTAGCTTTCTATACCAAAAAGATCACACTATTTTAAGCTATTAAAAGGTAAGAGCATGTGTTATACTAGATATTTTATAACATTTTGTGACATTTACTCTAGCCAACTCATAAGCAAATTTTGAATGTTTATCCCATAGTTATTTTTTATTTTAATTTTATTGTTGTATGTGCATGGGTGTTTTGGCTACATGTACAAGTGTATATCACAGGTTTGTAGTGCCCCTGGAGGTCAAAAGAAGGGATTGGATTCCCTAGAGCTGGAGTTACAGGTGGTTTTGTGCTATCCTATGGGTGCTGGGAATCGAACCAAGGCTCTCTAGAACAACAGCCAGTTCTTTTAACTACTGAACCATTTCGACTAGCTCAGTCCTACAGTTTTTTATGGAACAAATACTACAGTGTCAGAAAGTTTCCTACTTGCCATTATTAAAATTAAGAATAATTTATTCCCTGTCCTTCAGAATAATAAGGATTTTGCTAATCAAAAGGATATTTTATTCCAGATCCAATTTAGTCTACATATTTCTTCTTTAGTCTAGTCCTCGTTACTTACCTATGTTAGAAACTAGTGTGGGGGGATGAAGATATGCCATGGTGAGAGAAGACAAAAATTAGTAAATGGATATATGCTAGAAGATTTTTGTTTGCTTGTTTGTTTTTCACTTTTACTGTGAATATGTATGCTTTTCAGGTAAATATTTTCATAAGTAAAAACGTTTGTTTCCTCTAGTTTATGCTGTGGGGTGCCGTTCTGTATGCTATGAATATGTGTTACTCTGATTGGTTGATAAATAAAATGCTGATTGCCCAGTAGCCAGGCAGGAAGTATAGGTGGGGTAAACAGACAAGGAGAATTCTGGGAAGAGGAAGGCTAAGTCAGGAGATGCCAGCCAGACACAGAGGAAGCAAGATGACAAGGCAGAACTGAGAAGAGGTACCAAGCCACATGGCTAAACATAGATAGGGATTATGGGTTAATTTAAGTGTAAGAGCTAGTCAGTAATAAGCCTGAGCAAATGGCCAACCAGTTGTAAATAATACTAAACTTCTGAATGATTATTTTATAAGTGGCTGCAGGACCATGGGTGAGAAAGATTTTTTTTTTTTTTTTGACCTCTGGCCAACCAGGACACAGGAAAACTTCCAGTTTACACTTACATATTTTCTTAGTTACTTTTCCATTGCTATGAATAATGGCCAAAGAAACATAAAACAAAGCATTTAATATGGAACTCATGGTTTCAGAGAGTATTAGAGTCCATGACCATCATGTGGAAGAGTATGGCAGCAGGCAGGCAGACAGGCATGATGCCAGAGTAGTAGCTGAGAGCTTACATCTGATCAACAGCATGAAGTAAAGAGGGGGTTGGGGAAGCCTGACCCAGGCTTTTGAAAGCCCAAAGTCCATGCCCAGTGACACACCTCCAATAAAGCCACACCTCCTAACCTTAACCAGTTCCACCAGTGGAGGACTAAGCATTCAAACATTTGAGTCTATGGAGCCATTCTCATTCACATCACCACAAATATCTATAATATCCCCCAACGTTTAGGGAACTAATTTGGACATTATGACTTGTGATTTCTCAGAGATACTTCTACCAAATCAACTTCTTCATTTTCCACTTCTGAAGCCCTATTAGCTTATATTAGCACTGGAGTGTGAAGGCAACTATTCCAATGCATGTACAGGTTCACATTGCTGGTATCCCTTTTGCTGCCTGTCTTGGAAGCCAGATGCTTCTTCCCATTGTGACATTTGGGTAGGTAGTGTGTCTAGTTTCTTTTCATCACCAATTCTCCTGAACTTTGGACAGTACCTGTCACATCTCAGCAGTAATGCTGATGTTGGAGTAGCTATGCCGTGAACATTCTATAAATCTAAGATTAAGCCTTGTGGTTTAAAGAAAGTGGATACAGAAGAAAAGTTGGCCCAATATTTAACACAAAGACACTTGGAAGGGCTGCAAACACAGCTTCGTATAAACAAGTTCCTCAGAATCTAAAGAGTCCCTTCTTAAAACCTAGGTGAGTTAGTTCCAGTATTCAAACACAGCAGTATGTTCATTTTCTCCTAGGTCTTAGAAGTTATTTTTGTAGCATGCTTTCTCCTATGGATGCTAGTAACCTGCCTCTCTGCATGCCTCAGCACTTTAGGATCTGTGTAGGGCAAAGCAGAGCCTGTCTTCTATTCTGTAAAAGTTAGTCATTAAAAAGGCTTTAGCTTTTCCACTTTTAAAAGATTTAAAAAGGCCATCAAAAGAGTTGCATGAATATGGAAAAATTAAAGATAAGAGAAATGACCATTTATTTTTTAAGCTACAAAACCAATTATAGAATTTGTTCACTGAAGAGGCTTTGATGGACCTTGTCTTTTTGTCCTTTTTCCCCCCATTTTTTTCAATCTTACTTTTTCTTTAATCTGACTTGGACTTTTGAGACAGATACCTTTAAAATAAATGGAAGTAAATTCTGACTTTTTAAAATGAACCTAGTGTCCAACTAACCCTCTGTGGGTTAGGCTCCTAATTACTCAACACCTTGAAGGTCCAATAAACAGTGGATAGGGACAATAGTCAGCAACGGACACCTCAGTGTCTAGCAGATCATAAGCCAACTTCTTATGGTATTAGACAAGGACTGTTTTAGTCAAAAGTAATTTTCTGGAAAAAGAGAGTAAATTACCTTTAATGAGTTATTTATATCTGCAAATTATTTTTGTTTTTATGTTGTCTGCATGAAATAATAGTGTCCAAACCATGTCAAAGAGAATAAGTCAAAGGGATAGGGAATAAGTGAGACTAGAAAAAAAAACACCTAACCTTATTCCACAGCCATTTGCTGGACAAGCAAGACCATTCCCATGGAATTCAAATTAGAGTTTAAGTTTGCCCATTGTATAAATTACTCTCCATGCATACTCTCTAATTTAACATCGATTCTGATTTTAGATCAGTCTAGCTGTGACATGGAGGATAGATTATGCAAAATCAGTAAAGATTGAGGAAAAAGAACATTAGAGTGGCCCCATGGGCAAGTTCAACTTATTCTCTTCTCCCAGAGCCTACATTATTTATAAAATCAGATGACAAAAAAGCTTTAAATTAATGAAAAATTAAGTTTGAAGTCTTCATTATAAAGATGTAACACAGTTATAATTTGAAGTAGAATGATTAATAGGAATGATTCTGTGTTCCAGGAGCTCAGCTTGCTTCACTTGAAAAGAAAGGGAATACCTGTCACCATCCAAGGTCAGAGCTAAGCCCAAGACATAGATTATCCTCTGTGTTGCTAACAGTTATGCTCTCTGTAATAGTCTCTATCTCTTGTGATAGAAACTTCTTTGACGAGGAATGAGAGCCACACTTATCTGTGGCTACAAGCATAAGAATTTATAATAGAGTTATAAATTGTATTGGTTTAGGAAAAATGACAATAGTAAGTTCTCCTCTGGGCTCTGTAACTTGCACTACCACAGGCAGCTGGCCCAGTTTACAGTACCAGTCTGAATTCCCTCCTATTGAGTCGACCTTAAGTCCAGTTGGTGACCCACAAAACAAACGTCGGGGATATTGTATTGACTGGTAGCTGGGGTTCACAATTGGATAGGAATATCAACTGCTTGACTCTCTGGGCAGCTTTCATAGCACTTTCAAATAATATGAGACCTGGTCCAAAGGGACGGTGTTTCCAGTCACTTACAGCTTGAGTACTCCAAATTCTATGTCTAAAATATGTGGGGTATTTAGCAATAGGATATTATCTTCAAGTTCTGGGAGTCAACCAAGGACAATAGTAATAGCTATATTATCTTGGGAGTTTCTTGAACTTTTATGACCAAACTTAAAGGAGATTTCCCATGCCTGACATTGTGATTTTGGTTTAGTATGATGTCTCTTTGGTTCACTAACATGCTGTGGATTATAACTCTGTTTAAAATATAATATAAATTATATGCATTATATATTTTAAATAAGCTTATAAAATAAGTTTTTCATGTATCCTTTTCAGTCATCTTTAGTGTTATTTTTCCTTTGTTCTTTTACTTCTGTTTTACTCTCTGTCCCCTCTCCCCAGTAGAAGTCTCTGTCTCCTTCCCCCCTTTCCCCTTTCATGGAACCCATGTTCTGACATCTCTCTCTGTCTCTCAATATTCCCTGCTCCCCCATTTGTCCCTTTATACTTTCTTGGATTCTATAGTTACTTTGGGTCATATATGCAAATCAAACACAACTGTACTCAGATTCACAAATAAAGGAGACTATGTCTTGTTTTTAGTTTGTTTTGGTTTTAATTTTTTGTTTTTGTTTTGTTGTCTTTCTGGTTCTGTGTTACCTTACTCATAATATATTATAATTTCAGGTTTGATCCCATTTAACTTTAAATTTTATTTGTTTTGTTGTTGCTGTTGTTTTTTAAAGCTGAACAAGAAGTATCCCATTGTGTATATGTAGCACACTTTTATATTTCATTAATTGGTTAAAGAACATTTAGGTTTTTTCCACTTTCTATCTGACAGTGGGTGCCTAATTAGTACACCTACAGTGTAAGATCTACATCTGAAGCTCAGGCAACCTTGAAGAAGAGGATGCAAAAACAATGTAAATTCCTGAAGACTAGGAAACCTCCTGCTAGATAGTGTTTTTTATACATTACAAGGAGGATACCTTCATAAATCTTAACAATGTGGCTGCCTAAGTAAGAACAGTAATGGCAGCATCAGTATACATGCTGATGCTGGTGGTTAAATTTGATAAATCCTACCCAGAGATGAAGAGCTAGGAGAAACCAGTGGTTGCTGAGAGAAGGAGAATCAGTCTTCTCCTGAGACAAACACGATGACAGATTATCCACTCCAAGGGTGACATTAAATGGATTCAGTTGGTAATTCTTTGTTGTTTTGATGTTGTTGTTGTTGTTGTTGTTGTTGGTGGTGGTGGTGGTGGTGTGTGTGTGTGTATGTGTGTGTGTGTGTTGTGTGCAAAACAAAAATAATTAAAAAAGAAGTTGTGAATTTGAAAAGTAGTAGAGGAGAATACAAGGAGATGGATTGGATAAGGGATGGGTGGAAATAATCTAAATATAGTATTCATATAAATTCTCAATAATTTTAGATTAAGAAAAAAATAAATTATAGGTTGTACTTATTTTTTTTTACCTTCATGAGCCTCTTAAGTTGCTACGGGTACTATTGCCCATGGCACAATGTGTGAAAATTTCAATACTGAGGAGATTTAAGTGTTAAGTGGGTGAAAAGGTATCATATCCCCAGATGCCTGGAGGCTGAATTATTTGTTCTTGACCTAACATTATACTAACATCAATATTAACACCTCTACATCTAAAACTTCAAATTACCTAGGAGCATCTGCCCTGGAGTAAAGTTTAAGAAAAGCACATGAAATTTTAATAAACAATTAATTCATTTGTCACATTTTTCATTTACATGAGAACATTGGTTAAAGATTCAATCACTTTGTTTATCATTTAAAAATATATTATTTCTAACACACCACAACGAACCACTCCTTTTAGCCAAATCATGCTTAACCTTCTTTAGAGTTTAGCTGCATGAGTCTTCCTGATCCTCCTCCCCTTTACACACCCTTCCCAACACCCCATATCCAGCCTACTCTCAGATCCAGAGCCCTACCCTAGGCTGTCCATATTTGCCTGTGTCATAACCAACCTCTAGGCATCATCTATTACTGTACCTACTTGCCTATGACCCATAGAAGTCTTAATTAAAAGTCTACCAAAAGAAGGTCAGGGCCAGATGGTTTTAGTACACAGTTCTACCAGACTTTCAAAGAAGAGTTAATACCAATACTCTAAAAACTATTCCACAAAACAGAAATAGAAGGGATGTTGCCAATTCATTTTACAAGACCACAGTTGCTCTGATACCCAAACCACATAAAGACTCAACAAAAAAAGAACATATATCCAAATATTATCAATAATATGCTTGCAAAGAGAATCTAAGAACACATCAAAAAGTCATCTACCATGATCAAGTAGGCTTCATCCCAGATATGTTGGGATGGTACAATTTATGAAAATCAGTCAATATAATCTGCCATACAAACAGACTGAAAGACAAAATCCATACAATCATCTCAACAGATGAAGAAAAGGTCTTTTACAAAACCCTATACCCCTTCAAGATAAAATAATGGAGGGATTTGGGATATAAGGGACATACCCCAACATAATAAAGACAGTATACAGCAAGCCCAGAGCCAACATCAACTTAAATGCAAAAAACTCAAAACAATTCCACTAAACAAGATAAGGTTGTCCATTCTCTCCATATCTATTCATTATAGTACTTGGAGTCTTAACTGGAGCAATAAGACAACTGATGGAGATCAAGGGGATACAAATAGGAAAGGAAGAAGTGGAAGTATTTGTTTACAGATGACATGATAGTAAACATAAGTGACCCTAAAAATTCCACTGGGAAACTCTGACAGCTGATTAACAATTTTATCAAAGTAGTTGAATACAAAATTAACTTAGAGAAATCAGTAGCTTTCCTATATACAAAAGAAAAGTGAACTGAGAAAGAAATCAGGGAAATCACACCTTTCACAACAGCCCCAAATAACATACAGTATCTTGGAGTAATTCTAAACAAGCAAATGAAAGACTTCAAGTCTTGGAAGAAAGAACTCAAAGATGATATTAGAAGTTGGAAAGAAGCCCAGCGTGGTGGCGCACGCCTTTAATCCCAGCACTCGGGAGGCAGAGCCAGGTGGATCTCTGTGAGTTCGAGGCCAGCCTGGGCTACCAAGTGAGCGAGCTCCAGTCCAGGAAAGGCACAAAGCTACACAGAGAAACCCTGTCTCGAAAAACCAAAAAAAAAAAAGCTCTTTTGCCGGGCGGTGGTGGCGCACGCCTTTAATCCCAGCACTCGGGAGGCAGAGGCAGGCGGATCTCTGTGAGTTCGAGGCCAGCCTGGGCTACCAAGTGAGCTCCAGGAAAGGCGCAAAGCTACACAGAGAAACCCTGTCTCGAAAAACCAAAAAAAAAAAAAAAAGAAAAAAGAAGTTGGAAAGATCTTCCATGTTCATAGATCAGGAGGATTAACATAGAAAAAATGACCATCCTACCAAAAGCAATCTAGGATTCAATGAATTCAACAATTCATTCAAAATTCCAAGACAATTCCTCACTGACCTTGAAGAACAATCCTCAACTTCATATGGAAAACCAAAAAATCCCAGGATAGCTAAAATAATGCTGAACAATAAAAGAATTGCTGGAGTTCTTGTGATTTCTAATTTCAAATTGTACTATAGGGCTATAGTAATAAAAAAAAACTATATGGTATTGGCTTAAAAACAGATACATGGATCAATTGACCCATTGACAACTAAGGAATAAACTCACACACATATGGATACCTGATTTTTTATGAAGAAGCCAGAAATACACACAGGAAAAAAAGACAACATCTTCAACAAGTGGTGCTTTGTCAAACTAGATGTCTGCATGTAGAATAATGAAAATATATCCATATCTATCATCCTACACAAAATTCTAGTCCAAGTAAATCAAATACCTCAACATAAAACCAGATACACTGAACCTGATAGAAGAGAAAGTAGGGAATAGCCTTGAAAGAATTGGTACTGAAGATGACTTCCTGAACAGAATAGGCACTAAGATTAAGAGTTAAGAAATGAGAGCTCATGAAACTGAAAATCTTCTGTCAAAGGACACCATCAATTTGACAAATTGGCAGCCTACTGATGGGGAAAAGATTTTTACCAACTACACATACAAAAGAGCGTTAACATTCAAACTATTTAAAGAACTCAAAACACTAGATACCAAGAAAACAAAATAATCCAATTAATAATGGGGTACATATTTAAACCAAGAATTCTCAAAGGAGAAAACTCAAATGACTGAGAAACATGTAAAGAATTTTTCAACATCCTTAGCCATCAGGGAAATGCAAATCAAAACTACTTTGAGATTTCGTCTTACACGAAATCATAATGGCAAAGACAAATAAAACAAGTGACAGCTCACGCTAGAGAAGATATGGAGTAAGGTGAGAATACAACTTTGTACAAGTGCTATGGATATCAGTGTGGTGGTTCCTCAGGAAGATGAGAATTGATCTACCTCAATATCCAGCTATACCACACTTGGGAATATAAACAAAGAATGTTTCATCCTACCACAAAGACACTTGCTCAAGGATCCTCATTATTTCTCTATTCATAATAACCAGAAATTGAAAATAATCTAAGTGTCCCTCAAAAGATGAATGAATAGAGAAATATGGTACATTTATACAATGGAATATTTCCCAACTATTAAGCAAATGAAATCATAAAGTCCCCAAGTAAATGGATAGAACTTGGGGAAAAAAAGTCCCGAGTGAGGTAACTCAGACCCAGAAAGACAAATATGGCATGTAGTAGCTTATATGTGGATATTAGCTGTTGCATCATTGATAACCAACATTGTTCTACAATCCATAGAACCACAAAGGGCTGACACAGAGTTAGAGAGTTGAAAGTAGGAGTCAAATTGATCTCTCTAGTAGAGAGAAATAAAAGAGATAGTTATGCATGCATGAGAGGGATACTGAAATGGGAGGATCAAGTAAGGATATGGAGGGAAGAGGAGGAAAAAGGGAGAGAGTACAAGTAGAAACAGCTAAATTTAAGAGCCATTTGAAAGAAGTATGAAACAATAGAGTAGAAGCTTTATATATATATATATATATATATATATATATATATATATATATATATATGTGTGTGTGTGTGTGTGTGTGTGTGTGTGTGTGTGTGTGTGTGTATAAAGGAAATCAAAACAAAAATTCCAAATAATGGGAGAGACAAAGCCCAAACTGGCCATCTCTTGTCACCAAACAAAGCTTCCAGTACTAGGACTGGGTTACACACAGTTGATATTTTGGCCAAGGGAGTCCCATGGGAATTCCCAATGAACACAGGCTGTGGCCAAGACTATATATAGTTTGCTCTCCACACACTGATGGCAAGGCCCCATTGCTGAAGACAATACTCAAACAACTCACTGAATATGGAGAAGTTTATCTGGTGCATACCTAGAGTCTTCACCCCTACATGCTAGCATCTTTGGTGCAGGAAGGTACTCTGAATGCTACCGAAGGAGAAACGTAAGTACTAACCCAGCCACAAACCTGTCAATTTCAATAGTGCCATGGTGGCACCAAGCTTGTGGGATTAACCAACTGATATCTGATTTGACTTAAGGCCCACTTCACGAGATAAAATCCATACTTGACCCAACTTAGGTGACCAAGAATCTAGGACTAGATAGCCCAGGGACCTAGGGCAAAACCAAACAATACTGTTCTTAACAACAAAACAAAAACAATGAGGAAACCTAATGATATAATGAGTCCTAATGACATCCTGCTTCACTCATAGATCAGTGCCTTGCTCAGCCATCATTGGAAGAGATCCCTCGTGCAGCAGATGAAAACATATCCAAAGACATATATCCGAACATTATACAGAGTGTCAGAGACTTTGGAACACTCATCCCTAAATGGAATGTTTCCATTAAGTCCTTCCCATCATGGCTCAAGGAACCCCATGGAAGAGGAGGCAGAAAGAGGAGCCAGAGGGCATGGAGGACACCCAGAAACCAAGGCCATCTAAACCAATAGTATTGATGCACATATGAACTCATACAGAATGAGGTAGCATACACAGGGCCTGCAAGGGTCTGTACCAGATGGAGGTCCTAGACCTGAAAGGAGAAATGGACACATGCTCCATCCATACCTCAGATGCTATCTCCAATTGATGATTACTTGCAAATGAAAATTTAGTTTTCTACAAGCAAGTCTCACTGGGAAAAAAAACTACTCTTAATGGTAGACTACATGCCCAACAGTAGATGACTAGCAGAAAGAAAACTCAGTGGCATCTTAGGAGGTTCCTTGCGTCATTATGTCATGTCAGGGCTTTTCATATGTGTTTGTGTGTGTGTGTGGGGGGGGGTGCTCTCATTTTAATCTAAAGATCTTTTCCAATGTATTGTCGCTTCCAGTTTAGTGTTTCCTGAATATGTAATGGAGTGGCTCTCTATGTTTATATCTGTTTCTTTTGCCTTTTCTTGGGCTCTTTTCCTTCTGTTTATTTGTTTTGTCCTATTCTGGTATATTAGGTTTTATTTTATTTAATTTTTAATCTCTTATAAGCCTGTTTGTATAGTAATGAGAGACAGAAAAGGGATGGATTCAGATAGGAGAGGAGATGCAAGTAATTGGCAGGAGTAGAGGGAGGGGAAATCATAATCAGGACATATTATCTGATGAAAAATCTATTTTCAATAAAAGAAAAACAAAATATAAGGAATCATGGAATCTAAGAGCTGCTGGTTCTTTGACAAAATAAACACAATTGACAAATGGACTTAACTGAACAAAAGAAAGAAAGAAAGAGAGAGAGGACCAAAATCAATGGAATCAGGAATGAACAGGAAAAATATTACATCAGACACCAGATAAATTCAGAATATTTTAGGAAAATACATTAAAAATATATACTATTTATTTGGGAACTAAACTACCCTATTTATTTTTGAACCCTAAGAGAAGTGGGTTGAACTTATATACTAGGTGAAACCACCAAAATTAGCGAAAAAGAAGTCAACAACATAAACAGACCCATTCTAAATGAGGAGATTAAAATTAATAAAAACCTTTCAACTGAAAACATTGTTGAGGGCCAGAAGGATTCACAGTAGAATTCTATCAGACTTTCACAGAAGATATCTAGTCAATTCTTCATAAGCTATTTGAAAACAATCAAAAACAGGAGAAATCACAAACTATATGAACCCAGCATCACTCTAATACCCAAACCAGGTAAAGATACAACAGAAAAGAAAGATAGAGACCAATATTACTGATGAAAAAGATTTTAAAATGCTAAATAAAATAGTTGGAAATAATATAGACAAACATCAAAATTATTATCACTCAAGAGCAAGTTGGTCTTTATCTCTGAAATGGTTCAATATATACACAAGTTAGCAAATGACATAAACTACATAAATGGTACTAGATGGAGCAATAAGACAACTGAAGGAACCTAAAGGGACATGAATAAAAAAAAGAAGTGAAACTATCCATATTTGCAGATGACAGGAGATTATACATCAGAGATTCCATAATTCTACCTGAAAATTTCTGGAAGTGTTAAACAAATTTAGCAATATGATGGGATATAAAATCAATGTGTATAAATCAACATTATTTCTCCATATTAGCAATAAACAAAAAAAGAGATTGTGTACACTCTCCAATTTACAATAACCACAAAGAAAACAAAATTTCTAGAAATAAATCTAATCAAGAAAGTGAAGAACCTTTATAATATACATTTCAAACCTTTGAAGAAAGACATAGAAAGTGGAAATGCATCCCATGCTCATGAATTAGAGATAATACTGTGAAAATGACTATTTTACCAAAAGCTACTTACAGATTCAATGCAATCACAATCAAATCCCATCTCATTCTTCACAGATATAGAAAAATAAAACTATCCTAAAATTCATGTGTAGCTATTATTTAAGTCACTCATTCACCATCTGTTCATACTCCCATAGACTTCATCTCAACTCTAGAATATAATGAAATACCACAGCCTTGCAAGCAATCATTGTCTTTTCTAAATTATATGTTTCACCTACATAATAAATTCTAAAACAACATGAATCAATTCCTTGTCTTATTCACATGTGTATCCAGTACGTAAAAATATTTTAATTGTATTTTTTCTATTTACTAGTGAATTTATAGATTGAGAAACTACAAAAAGTACTTAAAGAAATTCATTGTAGTGTGTGAGAGATAAGTGCAAAAACAATTACAGTTATTATAAGAGAGGTAATGATTTATCCAGTCAGTCATTTTTTTTTCACATCTTATGCTAAGTGTTCCTGTGTGCCTCCACCACACCAGAGGAACAAAGAATTCTTACAATGAGTCATTCAATGAAGCACTACCTGATACTATGTCTTTTCTCACATGCAATAGAAAGCAGAAGTAGAAAGACATCTTTTCTATCATCAAGTCTTGGATACTCCTCAAAGATCTCTAAACATTCAAACTCTCTTGAAACTTTGTTTTTGGTGTGGGCCTTCAATATCTATTGCTCACATTAATAAAGCAATAGTACTGTTATCACTAATATAAGCTACAAGTATAATCTAATTTTACTATTATCTATAGTATGGCATTCTTACCGCCTGTATTCTTTAGAGTCATATTTATAAAAAGATATTTATGTGTGTAATTCTCTCACAATTATATTCTATTACTCTTAAAATGATGCACCCTGGGACTGGAGAGATGGCTCAGCAGTTAAGAGCACTGGCTGCTCTTCCAGAGGAACCAGTTTCAATTCCCAGCACCCTCATGGTACCTCACAACTGTCTGTAACTACATTTCCAGGATACCAAACACCCTTCCACAGGCAAAACAAAATACCAATGCACATTAAAAATAAGTAAACACCAAAGTGAGTTCCAGGAAAGGCGCAAAGCTATACAGAGAAACCCTGTCTAGAAAAACCAAAAATAAATAAATAAATAAATAAATAAATAAGTAAAAAATTTTTAAAAAATGATGCCCCCTAAACTTCCATTACTCAGGATACCCATTATATTTCTTTAACTACACTTACCATTTATACCTCAGAAGAAATTTCATGATCTTGTCAAAAGAAAATTAATATTTTGAAATTAAAATATGCAATATGCATCTTGAGCAAATATAAAAATGTAGGAAGAATTCCTTAGCCTGTTGTTAAACTAGGCAGAGTGACCATTCCATATGTTATATTTGTATAACCTTTAAATATTTATGATTTAATATTTATCAAGAAAATATACTTATGTAGACCTTAAATTATTATTATTGTCCTCATGTCCCTGAAAATCTGCATATAAATTCTTACTTCATACATTCAGGGGGACTACAACATTGAAAGAAAAATTAATGATTATGAGTAATTGAAGTGAGAAATTGTCTTTATCTTCTTATGATATAAGTCAGAAAGCAAAGAATGCAAACAGATACCAGAGTAAATCTCTCCTTCCAATTTGATTTCCTTGGAGAAACTTGAATGTAGAGTTATGTAATGGACTCATTCAAGAAAGTTTCATGAAATAACAAATATCTATGTGTTTTCTGGTAAGGGAAAACAGTTACTGGTAAAGAATATTTTAAAAGAAAATTCAATCAAAACTTTAACTTAGAAAGGGCAATAAACAAATACAATGTACTGTTTTCTCTTAGTATGTGAATATTATATTATTATATGACTTCTAGATTTTATATGCTATATGTGGCCTGGCCTGAGGACTAAAAAAGTAGTTCTTTCAATAATGTGATAATTTAGTTTTTGTTGCATTAATAATTTGCAAAAATACTATTTTGTGAACAATTTCTTCAGAATCATAAATACTATGAAAAATACCGACATTAAAAAAATCACTCAAAGAAAAAATTTCAGTTATTGGATAATAAACGGATGAATATCTCAGTCATAGAACACTTCCCCAGCACATGTGGAGTCTTTTGCTTGAACTATAAACAAAACAAGACAACAAGAACTATCCCCCAAACAAAATAAAAACAAAGCAACAATCTGAGCGTCTCCAAATATTATATTCCTGCTTTGTTTCAAATAAATATATATTGAAAGGTGATATGCACACCATTTTCTTTGTTATTTATGATGTTGTCAAGAAAATCAGTAAGTGTTAAGAAATTCTTTGTACGAAGTTGTCCATTTCAGTATATTAGAAAATGAAAATGGTTTCTGGAGTATGCCATTGGATTCACAAAAGTCCTGGTAAAGGAAAACCCAGCGGCTGCAAGAGCATCCAGGTTCAAGGCCCTGACACTACCCTAAGAGTCTCTGATCACAGAGGAAGAGAACTCAGCTGGACTTCAGTGGGATTTTCTTTTTAAGTGCAAGAGAAACAAGGATTGTGGGAAGGCCCCGAGGCTGGAAAAGCAGAGTGAAGGAGGAAGAGCTGTACAGTCAACACAGGAAATGAACAGCTACCAGGCAATACATAGATGCTCCATTGAATAAGGAAATAGAAGCTTTTTTACTGGAGAGGCAAGCTTCTTTTTTAATATCTCCCAATCACAGACTGAACTGGATTTGCCAAACCCTCCTGACTTGATCATCAGAGATTGGTGACTACTATCTTTTCATTATCCCCTCCAATACTTCTAAAGAAAGCTTTCTTGTTCTATGGGCTTTATGGATAAAGAGAAGTTTTCAGCCTCCTGGGCTGTTAATTTACCAGCTTCCATGAGTATTAGAGTTCAAGGGAAGTAATCCTTTCCAAAAGTGTACATTAAGTTATTTCTAACTAAATCATGAGAAAGAGCTTTCTTTTTTAAACCAATTACTAAGCATTAAAAGTTACCAATTATGAGGGGCTTTACTGACAAGGTCATTTATAAAAGAATCATTCAGTCTAGCTAGAGAAAACCACTACTGAGCACACAGCTAAAAACAATTCTTCAGCTGAATTCTCAGGAAATTAATGTTTCTGTTATCTATGTTTGTGTTGCGGGAAGAAGTGGTGAGAATGTTGTATCCTTGAACTGAGAAGCTGCCTCTCTGCTCTTTGGAGAGAAGCAGAAAGTTTGATCGCAGTGGCAGACCTGAGCAATTTGGATGCACCGAGTATTGATTTCTCTCCTGTATTTATTCTATTTTTGTGTTAGAAAACGTTAAGTATCTGGAGAGGGATGGCAAAGTGGGCATTTTAAAAACAGTTTGACATGATGGAAAGCCTTCATATTTGTCAAGGTGTTTCCCTGCTATACGGAATTGTTTTCTTTTCACATTTTTTTTGTTCTCAACGGATGTCATATCCTTGAAATGTGGCAGATTCATCTCTCTGAAGTAGCAGTTTTTCAGCTCAACAGCAGAGAAGGGTCAGTTGTGGATTGGAGAGCCATGGTAGGCTGGCTGACATAGCCATATAAATCTGCTCCACATGTTACTAATCTAGCAGTTGGTGGGTGAAAGAAATTGTCTGCATTCACTATGTGGCACACAGATCAAACATTGTTTAGCATCATATGCTAACCAGGAACAGAAACTCTTGTGTCTCAAAAGGTACCAGAGCTCCAAAGATGGTTTCTCTGGCAACTGTAGAGTCAGCTGAATTACAATTCATAATTGACCAGACCCTGGGGCCCAGGATTTTCTGTATCTACCAAGCTTCGATGGGGCATGTGGAGTGTGCAAAGTGGTTACCCCTCCCAGCTTCCTGAGTTCTTTGAGACAGAACCAGTGAAGCACAACTCTGTTCAGCTCACTGGAAACATTTTTTTCTCCTTCTTTACAATTCATTCAGAACTGCTTTGAATTTCTTAATAGATCGTTGTCCTGGGCAACAATCCTGCTTACTTTGGATTGTTTTGTGTTCTTCATACATGTTGAGCTCCAATTGTTCTAAAGTTTTAGACTCACTTTATAAACTGTCATCTGGAAAGCATTGGAAAATGCTGCCTTTTGCATCCTCTACTAATATCACTTTTCTCTAACACAACCAAATATAATAAGAATAATAATTTATCAGGACGCTAAAAAATAAAACACAAAACAAACAAACAAACAAAACCAAGTCTCCCTATTCTTCCTGGAGGATGTTTCCAATTGATTGTTTTGAACCAATGATAATTATCCAAGTCTCTGAATATCTTAAATAAGTTTGTGGAACACTTCCTAGCTCTTGATGGCAATAATTTACATTTGTACTTATGCGCAAATAGTCTTGTAGTCTAGAAAAGTACTAGCTAATTGAAACATTAACATTACTGAAATCTGTCACAAATGTAGAATAATTCTAAATGAATCAAATAAAAAGGAGCTTTGCATATCCTGCAAAGTATCCAAGCACATTCTTTCACTGGTTAATGAAGAAACAGGCCGGCTCATTTGTGTTTGAACTTGGAATGCATCATCGTTGCATTCACAGTTGTTTTATATTGCCCAATGAGACTGATTTAATCTATTCTGGTGAAGAGGGTGGACTGTAGGGAATATGTACTTTTCAAATTGTCAGGTCCCATAATAATGCACAGTCCTTAAAGGCAAGGTTTGTGTAATTACTGCTCTTAAATGAAGCTGGTCCAGAAAGCGCCATCTTCATAGACACATCTCACTAGCCACAGGAAAAGACATCTTTCATCTGCTTACTATTGTCAATCTCATGATTGGTCTCCAGCATCTTCAGTGGAAATGCCACCACCAATAAATTGAAAAGTAATTCAATTAATGCTATTCTGATGCCAGGACTACTTTTTTCAAGTCTGCTTGCTCACTCAATGACTTTCCTGTTTCATTGATTCTAGGCACTTGAGTTCCCTGTGAATATATGTGACCAAGGGTTCTTTCTTTTGCTTTTATGGCTTACTATAGCATAAATTGCTGCAGATGTGAATGTTCTTATTGGCATACGTGGAAGAATGACCTTATTTTATAGTGCTATTATAAAAGCATGGTTTAAACTAGCCTTTCAATTTTTGTGTGACAGAAGAAGGGGCTAATCTTACGGGTCTTGACCTCTCTCAAGCATTCAAACTATTGATGACAGAACACATGGCTCTTTACATTCCCTGCTTGTCATTTTCTTGGCCTTAGATGGTTCCCAACCCATTTCAGTGTGTATGCCTTATTGACGTCCTGCACTGGAGGCTAATGCATCTTCTCAGTCGCAGTGTCTCTGGCCTATACTTCTGTACGGATTAAGAGGAAAAAAAGAGCTTTCTAAATAAGTCCTGTGCATTTCCAACCCATGGCAACAGAAGTACCCCTGGAGGCTTGGACTCTCCACCTTACTAATAAGAATGCCTAATCAATGTATTATTTCAAGAAACTGGTTGATCATCCAATTTCAAGGCTCAGATTTGATCACTAAACTAGGTCTTTATTAGAGGCATCTCAGGTTTTTATTACAGAAGAAGATGTCTCAAATAATTCTAATTCTACATTCAACACAAGTTTTAAAGAGGATCCTATTAGTGTAGTTATTCTTCCTTTAATGGTTTATCAAAAGGCAGCCCAAATTTAGAGGGTCCATTTCTATTTTTTTTCATAAGAATATATAAATGTGCAATATAAAATCATGGAAGATGTGCTACTGCAATAAAGAGGAAGAAGCAAACAACACTTAAAGAAGCTGTCCTCTGCTATCTAAATGCTTAAGGTTTTCCTTGAGGATATTAGGGCCCACAGTACCTGTCACTCCTCCATTCCCTCTCACAGTTTCCCTATACAGTTACTGCTACTACCCTTATCACATTTACTTGATATGTCAGGGTATTCTGGAGTCTGGCCAAAAAAAATGTGCATTGTCCTAGTGAGAACATTTTTCTTCCCACTGTGCTGCAGAAAAATGGATGAGACTTGCAGACCCAATCAGATTTTCATCTCCTTTGTGAGGTTTGAATGGGATGTTCAAAGAAAGACAGAAGACAATAGGATGTGTTCAAGTTGCTCAGAGATACACAGAAAGGAAGCAGCAAGCAGAAACTATTGGGTTACAGAATTCAGGGTTAAGAAAATGACTGAATAGAGAGGAGAATAATGAGGGTCAGTTTTCAAGTAACAGAAGATGCTATGGGCACAGAGAGTGACACTCTGAGTTGGCATCAGGCATAACACAAAAGCAGAAAGGAAAAATGGGATGCTTGCTGAGGGCAGAGCTTGTTTCCCAGAAAGTAGTTTCATATTAAGTGCACATCCACAATATATAGCATTGTTGTTCTGGGTGAATGATGTTTAATGCCCATTTATCCTTCCTGATTTATCCTTTCAAGAGACCACAACTGCAGACGACAGCTGATCATAGGAGACAGAAATTGGTGGAGTACTAATAATCATTTTATGGGGGGAGAATGACAACACTTGCTTGCTTATGTCACTTGCATGGTAGAGAAAAAAATTAGAAACTTATCCAAAGAAGTTCTTAATTCACTATCAGGATAGCATTAAAGTATTTCAATGAGGGAATAGTATGCTCAGACAATTTATAAGCATGGGAGTTTAGGATGTAGATCAGATGTTAAGTTTAAGTAAGATTTACAATTAACATTAGTTTATTAAACCTCTATGAAATTTTTTGAAATTGAGACTAAATATTTCAGTTTATCTAGGATGAGAAATACATTTTTCATTTCATCAGAATAACACATGTCATCTCACCAAATGTTTTTTCATGATAGATAGTTTTACAATGCCATTTGTCATTAAGGGTCATTTGAGGGGTAGTATGGAAACCAAATACAGAAGAAACTTCCTAAAAATATATACATACATGAGGGTGATCTAAATTAAACTGCCAAGTAATGGAAGAGACAGAGCCCCTACTAGCTAGCTCTTGTTGCCAAATGAAGCTTCCAGTACCAGGATTAGGTTACATCTAATTGAGTTGTTGACTAAAGGGGCCACAAGGGAATTCCCAAATAACACAAGCTCTTGCCAAATCTATATGTTGCTCTCCACAAATTGACATCAAAGTCCCATTGATGAAGACACCACCTATATAACTCACTGAACGTGCAAATGCAGAGCTGATGCCTATGTGGGGTCTCCATGCCCATGTTCTAGCTTTTTTGCTAGTCTTTGTTAAAGGAAGGTACTATGAAAGCTACCAAAGGAGAAATGTAAACACCAACCGAAGCCATTAATCCTTTGATCTACAATAGTGTAATGCCTGCAAGATAAGGCAATGGTGGCACAAAGCTTTTGAGAGTAATTAACCAAAAACTGATTTGACTTAGGGTCCACTCCACAAAATGGATACTGCTTGGGTGACCAAGAACTTGATACTAAACACCTCTTTAGAACTTGGGAAACCTTGGAAAAGAGAAGGCAGAAAGAGTGTGAGTCAGAGGGAATGGGGAACACCCCCCCCCAAAAAAAACCAAGACCCTCTAAATCAACACGTGCAAAACTTATAAGAATTCACAGAGAATGAAAGAGCATGCACACATCTGCACCAGGTGCTCAGCACATACATTATGGATTCCAGTTTAATAATTTTATGTGATGTCTGAGTGTGTGAACAAGTGAGTCTCTGATTCTTGTGTCTTCTCTTTGCCTTTTTTCCTTCTGTTGGTTTGTCCTGTCCAACTTGGATGTACTAGTTTTTGTTTTGTCTTATTATATTTTATTTTGTTATATTTAAAGAATAGAATGAATGAATGAATGAATGAATGAGCGAATGAATGTGTGAATGAAATGAATGAAAACCTAGTTCTTAGGGTAAAGATTAACAACTGGACACTCTTTTATATCCACTGGAATAAGCAAATTACTTTTCTTCAATGAACACTGGGTATAGCCTTCATGCTCAGGAGTAGTTGACCTACGTATAATAGACTCCACAGTTTTTCTGTTTGTTTGTGTTTTTCTGTTTTATTTTGTTGTTTTTGTGTGTGTGTGTCTGTGAGCACACACGTGCATCTGTGTGCATGCATGTGCAAGTGTATACACACATGATTTTATTTGATTGTTACAGTTTGGTGGGTTTTTTTTCCTCTTTTGGTGTTGCTTTATTGTTTTGGGGAGCATTGTATTGGACTTTTGTTTATTCTTTTGAGAAAGAACTCAAAGTTGGATGTGTAGGGAGGGGGAGAGGATCTGGAAGGATTTGGGAGAGGGGAAGAATATGATCAAAATATGCTTAAATATAAAAAAAACTCTTTTTAAATAATAAAACTCTTTTTAAATAATAAAAAGAAAAATCTTGCAGTGTATATTTAAAATGTTTCTTAAAAAATCTTCTGCAATATAGCAATATCTGATTTCTGAGATTTAGTCTCAAGATTATTTTTCCTTGGTAAGCATTTAGAGGTTTGGGAGAAGATGTTCTGACACTCTGATATAAACTCTTAGTGCAGTAGAAATGATGGGATTGTGAAGAATGCTTAGCAAAATATTCACCCTTTCAGCACATTGCTTCTCTAACACCAACTGAATTAAAGGACATAATCCACAGTAATTCTAACCCAAAAGTTCTGCAGGTGAGATTAGGTCAATGTTCCTTGCTTCCTCTTCATTGCAGCCCCAGAAATGGGTTACCTAAACTTTTAACTGACATGCTTTTAGAACACAGATGATCCCCAATTCTGGTGATACAGAATTGTAAGCCAACCAGAGAGCTGAGAAACATTTCAGGAAGACTGCAGGTTCAAAGCCTCTCTAGTCTACAGAATGAGTTCAATGATACCCTGGAGAGTTCAGTGAAACCTTGTCTCAAAAGCAATAACAAGGACATGGGTATGGTTGTAGAGTGCTTGCCTAGCATGTACATGTCTTCAAGTCCAATACCTACAACGGAAGTAATCAATCTTTAAAAAGGAGGAATCCAAATGATGGTCACTGGCTGTTTCCCCTCATATGGCTTGCACTGTCACCCCTTGCTATCTGTAAACTGTCTTTGTATCTCTGTGTTTCATTTTCTCAGTGGCTTGATGTTTTTTCCAATATGGTTGTCATACTCTTTAACTGAGTAATTTTATATTAAGATCTAAACCTTTATTGCAAATATACTTTCATAAGTGTCCTTTTCCCCAGTTTCTCAATTAATAATGTTTAGTTAAATTTTCTAATATGATTTTTCAGATTCTAAAATAATATCTCTGGAAATTTTACTGGATTGTCCTTAAATAAAATGTCTGAGAAGAAAATCACAGTTTCATCTTGTAGGAGACACCATGATTCACAAAACCTAAAATTTCTGTTTTTTGAAAGATAATCCCATTTAGTTCATTGAAATTTATGGTGGTAGAAAAGCAGTGTATTATGGGAGATGTGACTTGTAGGATTGGCTTTCAATTTCCTACTTTCATACAGTTGGGGAAATTAATTCACTGCTCTAAGGCTCAGTTTCCTTATTTGAATAATGAACAGGATGTAGTAGATAAGGCGTTAGAATGGTTACCAAGTTCCATTCCAAATTGTGACTTCAATGAACATCTGTTATTAAAAATAATTTTTGTATGCCCACAGGCTAGTTGGCAATAACATCTTAGTTTAACAACGACTCTACCTCCCATTTTAGCTTCCCTTTTCTAGGGGAAGATATATCCCATAGACATGAATGGAAATTATTATGAATTTAAATATACGATGCCACCTAAATAGATTATCTAATTACCAGGGGAATCTTACAGTGCACTACACATCTAAAACTAGAATCCCAGATTCAATTAATTAGGAGTTTCATAATATAACTCCAGTGTTCCTATGATATCTTATATGCATTGAAACTCCAATGCATAGAAACTAGCCTGATATGAAGAAGCCAGAAAAAAACAAATATGGAAAACAAGTCATAAAAATATGTAAGTAGTAATATGATACAAAAATGACTTCTGAAAAATGAATTTAATATAAAACATTGGTTAGAATTAGACTCAACACTTGGAGTATAATTTTATAAAGATTAGCTTAAATATAAAAAGTAAATAAAAATACTTGTTCTAAAACACTGATCATCACTTGGGCCATATGTACAGTGTACTATAACAGTTCCCACCACTGTTTCTTACATTGTAAAATAGAATCAGGTTCTTCCTCCATGTGGACACTTGAGGTGGAGTGGGTAGGAGCGAAGTTTGAGAGGATCTACTTTGCTCTGCTGCTGACAGACTCAGAGTCCAAGTCCCTTGTGCATGTAATGTCTCACCTCACTTTTCAGTAATGGTTTGGATGAGAAACTAAATAAGGAACAAGGCACAAAGCCTCTGCTGACACATGACTTTTTACTTTCCTCTGACCTAGCTTATGGTACTTATTAATAATGGAGGAGGAACCTGGAAAAGAGTGTTTAGTGGCATGCTTAGATGGAAGAGGCTCCCAAGTTTTCCCACCTCCATCATGCCTTGGTACCTCATTAAACATGTCTGCTCATTAAACCTATTTATAAACATTTCAAATAGTTTACATTAGCATATATTCTTGATTTTACTCTTAGTAACTATGCTGAAAATGTAATAAAATTAAAAATTATTAATATTCCAGGCTGAATAATTTTTTTTTCAAAGATCAAAATGCAATAGGGCTGTCAGTAGAGAAGTACAGAAGTACGTACTTTCCTTCTTATGATTCAAAAAATCTCATAAGGCTTAGTTCTTTTCAGCATTGAGTTGCTGGTTGTTAAAGGAGCAAGTATTGCAGGCAAAATTTATTTTATGGGTATGGGTATTTTGTCAGCAGATATGTCTGTGCACCACTTATGTGCCTAGTACCCATTGAGGCCAGAAGAGGACATCAGATTCCCTGAAACTGTAGTTACAAATGGTTGTCAGGCACCATATGGGTGCTGGGAATTAAGTAGGGTTCTCTTTTAGATCAGTACTTGTTCTTAACCACTGAGGCATGAATCTAGCACCAAGCACATCCCTTTTATTCGTTTTGATGTGAAAAGAATAATGACCAGCTCTATTCACAACTGTCCAGAAATTTATCTTACTGATGCTGCAATGGCAAGAGAGGCCATGGAGCTTTTATGAGGATTCTCCTGGGAAGCAGATGAACCTCGAATTCTGTGGCAAGCATTGACTTTGACGAAGAAGGATTTATAAAAATGGTGTTTGCTGATAATATTACTGTGAGATTTTTCATAACAATTCATTTCCACTACAATATTTGATCTGAAAGGAGCATGACAATAACAATACAGCCCCCAACTTTCCTGCAGTTTTTGTTATAATATAATTCTTCAAGTACCATGGCCTAGGATCTGGGGATACTTGGTTCTATGACTCTCCTTTTGTTCTCATATTGAGCTGTTAGCAGAGACGTGACACTGTTCCTGGGACCCTCAGTTATATCAGGTTATGGAGAAAGGTGGCTGTATATGGGCATGGATGCTACCGGGAGAGTATTGGTTGTTCTACACTTTCAAACAATGCATAAGTACTTACATATAAAGGGTGAGTCATTAAAATTAATATTTAAAATGCCTTTAAGATGAGTGTTATGGGACAGGCATTTGAAATATTAAATAATATATATTAGTCCTACCAAAATGAGGCACATAAACAGGCAAAGAAAATTTAAGAATCAAATATAAAGAAAATAAAAACATGAATCTCTGGCTTGTCCTTGGATAGGAATCTAGCTTATTTTAAATATGCACAGCCACATGGATATCATAAAAAAACAAACTAAAACAAACAATGACAACAACAACAAAAAAAAAACAAACAACAAAAACTACACCTCATCCTAGTCCTGTGGTGTATGTCTAGACATTTATTTCCATTCCTGAACCACAAATCCACACTATTCCATCTGACTTTGCAATTCTAACTAGACACAATACATATATTTCTTCCCCTTGCCTTTACCTCAGCCATTTGACTTAGTGGGGCCTGAGGCTATTTAGTGGATGAGGTATCTTGAGTATGCTTCTATGGTGTTCTTTCCCTTGAATTTCTGCCTTCTGCATATGAAGAGTTCACCTCCAGTAACACATTCCTTCAAACAGAATGGAAATTGAGGCAGACTCTGACTTATATTTTGTATCTAAACATAATTAGTTCCCATTGATTGGATGATCTATGGACAAGAATAAATGATTATTTAAGGGTACTCAATTCTATGATGTCCTAAGGAAGGATAGTGGATGAAACATCTGCTAACAAGATAAAAATTCAACCACAAAGAAAGTCAGTTCCCAAAGTCAAGATCAAGGAAATCTAGCCAGATGCCTTTATTCCCCAAAGATTGAATCTTATAATATTATGTTCCATTCAAACTTAGTTTATGTAGGAAACTACTTTATGCCACAGCTTAAGTTTATATTACCAAAGCTTATATATCTTCTATGTAAGTATAATTAAGATACTATTTAAAAATTAAGCTTTGTTTATGTGTTTGCTTATAGTTTTCTAGAGTGTGCTTTAAGCATTGGCCACAAGCCACATTGGGACATTAAGTAATCACAATGCTAGCACATTTCAATATTCAGCTGGCAACAAGGCCTACAATTATAGTTAAGCTTTCATTCTCTGTGTCTGCAATTACCTAACCAGTGATAAGGAGATTTTCATGATTGCCATTAAGGGTTTAATTATGACTGAGTTAGATATAAGAACAGCTGTTAGCAAATATCTACCCATTCCTATGGGTAAATTGGTCCATCATAGGAGAGGGCCTAGGAAGGTAAACCAAAAATACAGCAGCCAGTGATTTTTATTACTGAGCATCCAGGACATAGTTTTACCACTCTTTTCTGGAAGCTTCATCATGTGTGAGCCTTGAATCCCTCAGTACTTCGGAAGAGTCTATGGACCCAAAGTGAAGATCAGTCTTTTGTCCCAGAGCACTTTTCTTGTTTTTAAATATCTCTCTTGCTTACCCTGTAACAAAGAGAATAAAGTCATTGACTCCTAAGAACTAATAGACCAAATAAACACTTTGAAGTCCTTGAAAAATGAAATGCAAGATGGACAGATATCAGTACTTCATGGGTTTTACTTATTGAGTATTCTTGTCATTTTCATAACTTGTTTTCAAATGAAACCCATAACTGAGTGTTTAATGACTATATGTAAGTCGTATCAAATACAACTTGAATTGAAGTACAGTCAAGAGGAGAATGTCACAGGTTTACTTAGTGGCTTGACTGTCATGTTTGTTGAAAGATAATAAACTGAAAGTGCCATTGTTTTCATCTTGTTTTAAATGTGTAGAATCCAGACTATTCTATGAACAAAGGATCAATTAGGAAATAGCAAAGGGAGGACTTCATTGTGAAGTGCTTCAGAGGAGCTAGTTATGGAAGGTGACAGCCCAAAATGTAAACAAGCAAAGGTAAGCCTATTTATCTCAGAATCTGGAGTACATATCATCCTGGTTAGCTATTGGTCTAAACAGGACATCCATGATTATAGTACAGACAATAAACATGCCTCATTGTTTTAGGAAAAGAAACATTCAGTATCTATGTGTTAACAATCACTGAAAATAATCCACTGGACAATTTTTATAGAATAGCTCCAATTATTTTTGTATATCTAATGTATATTGGTAATTTTAAATGTCTCAAAAAATATTAAGTTTAGGATATGTTACAGCATCCAAAATTCCTGCATAGAATTTCATGATGTAGTAAATTTTATTTTTAGAAAATGTTGAAAATGTTTATTTAAAAGGAACATGAAATTGATATTTTTTAATTTCAATGGCCCTAAGATAAATTTAATTTCAAGCCAATTTAAAAATATTTCATAGAGTGTTAATTGAACAGCATCAGAATCACGCTTTAGCTTAATTTTAAAACATTAAAATGAACACTTGCTGTGTTTAAGAATAATAGATAACATTTTATATAATTTGCTCTCACAATAAAATTGTCATTTAAAATAATGTGTAATAGGGAAAAGACAAACATCTCAAACAGCAAATTCTAATGCGCATGAAAGTATGCTAGAAAAATATGATCATGTGCTTAAGTAAGATAAAAGTTCTTGAAAACTTAAATTTTCAAAGAGCAACATTTAAAACATACACAGTGATTAAAATCAGTTTGCATGGGAGTAAATGGGTAGGTCCTGTCTCCAAGCCTTTTTAGTCTTAGATGTCTTTCCTGCTAGAAGTGAAAAACAGGCAAAACAAATGTGAAAACAGAAGCAATGACTACATTACTGATTATCATGGTGCTTGTTTATTTTAAAGTGTATTTTGGCAGCATTCCCTGTGCACCAGACATTAGCCATTAGCTAGTATGCTACAAAATTAACTTATGAGACATCAGTGTAAGTCATTAAGTAGACATGATGTCTCTAGTACAAAACAGAGCACAATACCATAGTAACAGAGCACAATAATATAGCAGAAGATGAGGTAGGGCTCAGGTATGGGGTTCAAACACAGGGAAGCCAGGTCTAGAGCACATGCATTGAGCCTCCATGATCTATTGCCTTGTGAAGAGTGTAAACAGCAACTGTCTTTCCTGCATTCAGTGTCATATTTTGGTATTTTTTAAGTTTGTTGAAATTAATTGACTGCTTATTATAATAAACTAAACTCCAACTTCAGACAATATAGATTATGTTCTTTCATGACATGATACATTCTATCCAATGATGTGATATCCTATTTGTCCAAACATATAATTGGAATTCGGCCCAAATATTCTGCAGAGAAATATACTGTGTAAGTAAACTATCCTATAGTTTATTTGGAGAAAGGCAATGATATAGAGACAATCACCATCAATATTTGCTTTGTATAAGCACAGAGGTTGCCTGTGATTTCTGCAATTGGTTCTGCCTTGTTTTGTAGGGCTCAGACAGAGATATAACCTATCGTCTCTGGATGAAGCCTTATTCTTGTTGTGGACAGCACTGCACACAATTGTATCATAGATCAGTTTAAAAGGCAAGTGCTAATTAAATTGTATATGATGCATATTATAATATTTCTTCACTAATAAACAGAACAGCAAAGCAACAAAAAAATCAGAAATCTTCTTAATATGATGCAAAAGTTACTATCCCTAGATATAACATGTCCGATGGCAGGATCATAGATTGGTTCTCTTAATTTTAAGTATAAATGAAACTGTCTGAGCATGAAGGTGAAGTGTAGCTGATATTTTCAGCTACAGTGAATCTGCCTGGAAGTTTGGTTTAGATGATAAAGATGATTAAAACTAACAATGAAGAAACTGGTAATGTAAATGCATCAAAACATTTTAATGAAATTGTTTCATAGTATGTGAGCATAGAAAATGCTCAAACTTAAACCACCATTTCCTGAAGTAAGTACTATTAATTTGTATTTGCAATTAAATATTTTCAAGAAATACTATACACCTGACATTTTCATTAAAAGTACATATCTCATGTATTTTGTGAGCTATGTTCTGGCAATACAGTTTATTATTGTTGGGTAGAAATTTCCTTTGAGATAAACCCTTCCATTATAGAAGCTCGTTAGATTTATGATGTCCTAAAGGAAGGTAAAACATTCCATCCTTCAGGGAAACTCATTAGGCTCAGGAAGTAACCAACTCAAAAGCTTCAGGAAGACCCCAACACTGAATACACTTGATCCCTGTAAGAGACACCTCACCTGTCCTCCTGTAAGCAATCCCAGGCAAATTCATTGGTTTACCAAGTGAACTTGGGTGGTATCCTTAATTTGGGCTGTCCAAGTTCCCTATCTGGGATGAGTAGATTAGATGTTTGATCATGTCTTCTTGGAAACAATATCCCACAACAATTATGTGTAAAATTTGAGTGTATATTTTCTTAAATATTTCATATTTGGTTCAGCTGTTATCTTAGCTACTGCCCTATTTGAAGAGCAGAAATGAACTGTAAGTTCAACCCTGTCGGTTTTGATGGACTTCTGTATTCTTTTGAATATTCTTGATGTTTAAATAAGTCAGTAAAGTTTGAACTGCAATACTGACACTTACACTTCACTTTTTAAACATGCTTAACTTTAAAATTCACATAAAATACATGTCCTTTATTTGTGTCAATATATAAGTATAACACAACTTTTTTTTTTTTTTTTTTGGTTTTTCAAGACAAGGTTTCTCTGTGTAGCTTTGCGCCTTTCCTGGAACTCACTTGGTAGCCCAGGCTGGCCTTGAACTCATAGAGATCCGCCTGCCTCTGCCTCCCGAGTGCTGGGATTAAAGGCATGTGCCACCACCGCCTGGCAACACAACTTTTAAAATATAATGTGTGCATTCATTGCTATTAGTATTTTTAAGCTACTAGACCATTTGGGCTAATATATCCAGCTTCTGAATTTGTGTCAGGAAATAAGTGTATTTGTCATAGCATGTATTTGAAGTGATGGAGAAATACAAAACACTATGATACACTAAAGATAAGAAAAACAAGCCTATCTACTATAGATACCTTATAAACAGTAATCCATCATTAAATATTTTGAGTATTTTACATACATATAGAATTTATAAATGTAACACAAAGTTTAGACTTTAAGTGTGTGTTTTCATGTGTGTGTGTGTGTGTGTGTGTGCGCGCACGTGCACATGCATGCATGCACATTATGGTATACGTGCAACATTGTTTGGAAATCGTTTACATACAATTAGATTACAGAACTAAACTAATGGAGTAAGATGTCTACCAAAGATATTATGTTGAATGAAAATAACTTGTTGAGTAGATATTTGATTTCCAACTCGAAGACCATAGAATACTTATATTTTTAAGAATTAATTTCTGTTTTGCATGGTATTCACCTGGCTGTCAGAGGACAACTTGTAAGAGTCAGGTTCTGTCCTTGCATCTTATGAGTTCCTGGTATTGAACGCAGTCAGTTTTGATAGAAGTGCCTTTATAAGCTGAGCTATCTCACTCACCAGAAAATGATCTCTTATTAAAATGATATGTATAACTATGTGTTTGATGAACTTAATGAGCAAGAATTGAATTCTATGCAAATAAGAATAGGGAGTACACTCATGAGATGATGAAAAGAAAGGACACTGTATATGGGGACCCTCTTGGAGAAGGGTAGGGTAACATATGTATACAATGTCAGTATAGAATAGGTATGCAGAGATTTAATTTTTGATCACTAATTACACAAAAAGTCCATTTCAAGCTCCAAATTTGCATTTTCTTTTTAATTAAAAATTCCATTTCCCTATTCATTACCATATTTGCAGTGAAAAATCAGATATAAAATTAAGAGGGCTGAATTAAAAATTAGTCTCTGAGAACTCAAATAGAAAATGCTTCAACCCAAGTTCTATTCCTAAGAGATTAGTCAATAGTGCCACCTTGTGTTGATGATCTGTTTTTGTGGTTTGTTGTCAATTATTGTTTATTTTTTTGTTTTTGTGAACTACATAAGATGTAAATATAGACCATTTTAACCTAATTTTGAAAAATAAACTGAAACACTGAGAAAAGAACCAAATCAATATTTTAAAATGATCCTCCAATAGTCAATTTTTCTTCTCAGTCTGTTGGACTGTAGTATATTTTGCCCCCTACTAGCCTGTGTTTTACCCAGTTGCCATGGAGAGAGGTACCAGGAAGACATGGAAGTGATGCTCTTGTTTTGGTCTCTCAGGTAGCTGAGGCTACAGGAGTACATTGCCATGCTTGGGATGTATAACTGTTTAATTCAAAACTCAGACATACCAAGATGCCTCTACAGACTTTAATGCAAATTTCAAAAGGCTTATTTTGTTTTGTGTTACATATCCATATATAATTTATATGTACATGATTGTATATAATCTTTATGGTTATATGTAAGCTTTAACATAAGTTTTGAATATTTACATATAATATACATTTATAATTTTATTGAAAATTGTATTTTGTATATTTACAAGATGTGCTGATGTTGTTATGAATCCTGTATTTTCAGCATTATGGCTAATGAGGCTCAAATGGTCCATAGTAATTGTATGTGCAAAAATTATATACCAAATAAAGGCAATTTTAGTTTTGAAATGTTATAAGAAGCCTTCTTACCTTCTAACTCTCAAGGAAAGTAATTTTCAATTCCTGAGGTTTTAGGATATTAATTAAAAATCCATACTTCTATGCCCAGATCAACAATATTATTAGCTATACCAAAGAATATTAGCTTTTCACAAAAAGAATTTTATTAAATGAGAAACCAGGAATGTGTCAGTAACAATTACTTAGAGTGCCATACCTTACTCTTCCTTCATAAACATTCTGCCAGTGTTTTGCAGAAGGCATATTTTTGTCGATTTGAAGTGCATTAGTTTTAGAGGGGAGCTGCTTGATATATTACAGTACTGGAGCTGGTCAGTAGACAACCTAACTACATAAACCCACTATGCATAATTATAAAAGATGAAGGTTTTGAAATTTGCATAATTGCAACTATTGGTAGGGGTCGGTAACATATTTGCATTATCTACTTATGTTCCACACCAACTCTTTTAAGCACCACTTTATAAAAAGTCTGCTAAGTCAGATGTTTGTAGGTGTCAGAACATTGTAACCTGTGATGCTGGTGATGCCTTTTTCTGTCCACGTCTCAGCGATCTGATGGCTTTCTAAAATCAATTTCTAGGTTTGGGTACTATTCTACATTCCAAGCTTTTGAAAATAAACAGCTTTTCTATCTACAACTCCATGTAAAAATAGAAATGACTAGTACTTCTAAGTCAAGTTCCACGCACTCATGTCTTTTATAAATAATTATTTCATTTTCTATAATTAAGTGTCATTTAGATGCACAATGATGGCATTCACACAATGAAAGTACAGAGAGATGGTCAAGAACAGCAGTTGGTATTTACTTTGAAAGCTAACAGAATTCCTATATCTTAGAGAAATGAACCACTTTTGTAAGTGTTACAATTTTAATGTCAAAATAGCATGAGGAATAATTAAATTAGTAAATGAAAAGGCAGGTAAATTAATCAGTGTTGAGCATTTGCTAATAAAAATAATGGTGTTAATAGCTCCCATTAATTTGGTAGCTTCCATGTTCAAGGTCCAAGCACTTTACATATATTACTGGTAATTCTCATTAAAACATGGTAAGATGGGTAATTTACCATTATTTCATTAAAAGAACCTGGAGCCCAGAGAAATTTGATCAGTTGCCCAAGAGTTTATAGAAATTAAACCTGGAGTTAAACCTACTTTTTTATGATTATAGTCTGAGGTTTTCTTATACTTACCTCTACCCCCAAAATTACAACTATATTTTAAGAAAAACGCCTTCCTGGCAGAACCTTAAAAATCTAGTTAATATGATAGATCATTGCTTCAGCATTTCTTTGCTTGTAGAGATTCGTTGTCCTCAAAATAGTACCAAGTGCATTTCATTTATTTCCTCACTCAACTCATACTGCCTCTCTGCTCTGTGCAATATGCTGTTATAGTCATAGTGGGGATATCAATTAGGAAGTGAGCAGAATCCAGGAGTCCAATAATAAAACAGTAAACATTATTACACTAGCTGTAGAGAACATCATAAAAATAAGTAAACAAAGCAAAGTCAAATGGGAATTTAAGGCGAGAGGTTGGAGTACAGATGGCTGAATACAGCATTCTGATGGCAGGTAAATCACTACAATGTATTTACTATAATAAATCAAACTTTCCTTGCCTTCTGCATCCCTGGCCTGGTGCTTTCCGACTTCTCTAGTCCATACAGCATCAGCACTGTAACACTCAGGAACATTCTGAGTGTACTTTTTTTATATTAGGAGATCCAAAAGAGAAAACTTCTCTGTTGCAGTTTTTACAAAAATATGTGCCATTCCTAGACTGCCTCACGTTTGGTAGGTAAACTATTTAGACAATCCATTTGCAAAAGAGAGCTGGAGGAGAATTATAAGAGACAAGAATGAAAGAGGCATTCTATTCTCACAATGACTCACACTTTGTAAGAGAATTCTGGGAAGTCAAACGGTCCATTTTGTTTTCTATACACAAGTAACTGAAAAATAATTTATTGAGTCAGAGTACCATACTAAGAAAGAAAAGCAATAGCATTTTTTCTCAAATTAAACAAGATAAGAAGATGTATTTCTTGTAATTAATATCACTAGACATTTGTTGGTCAGCTCTATTGCCAAAATTGTCACAGGAAGTCAGGTTGCCTTGGCTGGCTTCTGGGAAGCTAAGCCAGTCATGGACTTTATATTCACAGGAAACAGCAGGCTTTCTGCTTGCTTTTCTTTGGTTCCTTTCCATTTCTGCTCTCCAGAGAAAACATCCAAGCTATGTTTCTGCAACTTGGTTTCTCATCATTTTCCAAGAAACAAGGGTTCCAGTGAACCTCTGGTTAATTATGAACAACTTCTAATTTTATAAAACATTTCAGCCTTGTCAGTAACGGAAGAGGAAATATGCAAGGTCTCGTTTACATAAAGATAGCCTGTATCATGAAGATTGATTGAACTCTAGGCTTTGATTTCTCAGAGTTAGCCTGAAAACAAACAACAATGAACTGCACGTGTGTGTGCATGAATATGTGTGGGTGTGCCTATGCCGTGCTACCTGTCATATTCTCAACTTGAGGGCAATGGTAGTGTGCGGCTCAAATGAGCGATTCTTTCTCACTGCAAATTTGGATTTGCTCATGTTTGTCTCGATTTTCATGACATTGTGACTGAGCCACTTTATCTTTGCTTTGTTTGGGAATGGTCTTAGTCTCTAAGGCACCAAGCCCCAATGCCATTGTTTTCAGGAAAAAAGTCCATTTAGCCTGATATCTGTCAATCTCCTTTCTTCTTGTCTTTCTTTTCTCTTCTGCATGTTGGTCTCTGTGTCTTTTTATTCCTCGGGTCTCATGTAGGTTAAACCTAAGCACTTATGCTCCTCTGTCTTTAACTCAGCCAGCATTGGCATCTGTATTCCACCACCCTCTCTATGAATAAATAAATGCAGGGGCCAGCCTTAAGAATATCAGGTCTGACTGGACAAACAGCTTGAGATGCAGCTCCTGTCACAGTTTCCTCTCACCTTGGAACAAAAACATCCCAATGGTACCAAGATGCACTGGACTGTATCTTTAGTTGCCCAGTATGTAAGTTTGCCTGAGTCCTTGAGGTCCACCATGTAACCTACAAATAATTAACATCCAATGAAAGGCAAGTTATGCATCCAAAGGACGAATCAAGGCAGAAAGGATGCATAAGGTAGTTAAGGGTTTCAGAAGAAGTGTCTATGCCTTTTAGAGGGCTTGATCTATCCAGAGAATGTGGTAATATTTTGTTTGTGATAAAATGTGATATTTTATTTGTATGTTAATAAATAAAGGTCAAATAGCCATCAAGCAGAAGTCTGGCGGTGGTAACACATACCCTTAATATGATCACATGGCAAGCAGAGTTTCTGTGTGGTCAAGAACACAGCCAAGTGTGGTGACACGAGCCTTTAATCCCAGTACCAACTATAGAGACCTGGAGGTCTGTATAGACAGGCAGTGATGAGAAATCATGTGGCTGGGCTTAGAGCCAATGAGAAAGCAGAACAGAAAGGCAATAAAAACACAAGTCAGATAGGAAGTAGCTCTCTCTGGGGAAGCAACGGTGGTGAGGTGGTAAGATAAGGTAGTCATGGCTCTCTGATGTCTTTGGCTATTACCTCTGTATTTGGCTCTGTGTTTCTTATTTACTAAGACTGTTTAGAATTGCATCTACAGGAGATAGCTACAGTCTAGCTAGTTTGAGCTTTCAGCTAAGCAATTTGTATTGCTGAGATTTTTCAGGGCTTCCTCTAAAGATCCATGCTTCTTACTTCAAATAAAACATTTTCATTTTGCACATAATAGGCTCCTTTGAAATTTTTCCAACATCAGTGTACTATGAAAGCAACAGAAAGCTGAGGTTTGGGCACATTTCCTTTCATTTTCCTACAGGAGGTTTAAACAGAATTAAACTGTTCATAGCCTAAGTTCATGGAGCATGACCACTCCTGGAAATGTAAGTCCTCTCCATGGGTAATGTGCTTAGATTTGCACTCATTTATATATTTTTAAATATAATATTTGATTAACTCTTAGAGAATACCATACAATGTATTTTTATTGTATGCACCCACCAATTCCTCTTCCCATCTCCTCCCAGATCTAACTTTTATATCTGTACCTCCTCCCAACTTCACATCCTCTTGGCTTTATATATTTTAACTAAATTTTATCAATTAGTGCTACGCATATGGGTGTTTTGACTACATGTGTATCTGAGTACTGCATGCATATAGAGATCCCAGAGGCCAGAAGAGGTCATCAGATCCTATGGAGCTGGACATACAGACAGTTCTGAGCTGCCATGTGGTTTCTGGAATTGAACACTGGGTCCTCTGGAAAAGGAGCCAGTATTGTTAAATACTGAGGCGTCTTTCCAGCCCCTTCATGCTTTTATTTTTAATAACCATCCTAAACCAACTTGTATAACTCATACAACCATGGCTGTGGGGCCATCCACTAACACTTGGTTGACTTAACAGATACCACACCATCGAAGAGTAATGAATCTCCCTCATCCAGAACACTCGCACTGTCAAATGTTAACTTGTGGTGAGGACTCATAAGCCTCTCTCTCTCCATGTTAAAACATTGACTGGCTTGATATTATGGAGATCTTGTGTAGACAACAGCAGCTGCTCTGAGTTCATGAGTGCACTGATCCTAAACATCCATAAGATTGGATATTGTCTCCATTGATTTCTGGCTATTTAGTCATTCTGTTCTTCTTTCATGATGGTCCCCAAGCCTTGAGGGCAGGATTGGAGGTGATATAGGTGTTCCAGTTATGTTGAGCAGGCCGCTGACACTTAATCTCTCGCTTTAACCAATTGTGATTTTCTAGGTTTAGCATCAGTGATGCTAAGAAAACTTCTCTCCTGAGGTCTGAGAGCTACATTTGTCTACTAGTATAGGGATGAAAATTTATATGGCAGTTTGATACTATGTCTCTTTTACCAAGTAGCAACAGCAGGTTCATCCCTGGAGGCTGTGAGCTCCCCAACCTAGGTTCTTGGCCAGACTTACCATACCAGACATACGTTTCTCCTATGGATTATACCATAAATCCAATTAAAAAGTAGTTGATTTTCCCCATAACATTATTGCATCCATGTACACATTTTGCACTCTTGATATTATTGCAGCTCACAGGACTCGTAGCTGAGTAAGACTCTTGATGCTCCCCTCCATGCAGACTACATAGCACTTTCCTATAATGTGAAATTTAGCCACCATGGAGGAAGCTTCCTTGTCAGTACCAATGAGATTCATCCATGATCTGTGACCAAAATGTGTCGTGTCTTCGACAATAGTGTCTTAGCATCAAATTCTAGTGGGCAACTAAGAGCAGTAGAAATAGTTTGGAATTGTGTGTGGGCATGGTGTGGAGCATGGCTCTGGGACAACCTGACAAAAACTTGAAGGGAAATATTCTGTATTTGGTACTGGGTTTTCTATTTGTCAACCTATGAATTCTGGGGGGAGAATTATTCCCTGTGAGATTTGCAACACGGATTACTAAATCATCTCACTAATTAAAACAAACAAACAAACAAAAAACCCAGAGCCAGATATTAGGGTGAAAGCTGAAAGGTCAGAGAAACACAACAAGCAAGCCATGTTCTCACGTCTATGAAATCCTCAGCCTCAAGAGTGTGAGCTTCTGTTTCCTCAAACCTTAAAAAACTTTCTGTGTCCTGCCATATTACTTCCTGGGATTAAAGACATGTGTCCTTCCCAAGCAAAGATATGAGTTCTCAAATGCTGGGAATAAAGGCATGTGCCCCCCATACCTGGCTCTGTTCCTAGTGTGGCCTTGAACTCACACAGATCCAGGTGGATCTTAGCCACCCAAGTGATAGGACTAAGGGTGTGTGCCACCACTGCCTGACTTCTATGTTTAATTTGGTGGCTGCCTCTGTCCTCTGGTCCCCAGATAAGTTTATTAGGGTACACAAAATATCACCACAGAAAGTAACTCTAATTTAGCTCTTTTAGATGACATACCAATGCATGCACACACAGGTGTGTGTGTGTGTGTGTGTGCGTGTGTGCATGTGTGTGTGTGTGAGTGTGTGTGTGTGTGTGTGTGTGTTAATCGTATGTTATTAGGCTCCATGTGGCTTCAAGCATCTAGTAGAGATGTTAGTTATTGCACCCCTTCCCCTACTCTTTCTCTACCCTCCCCTCCCACTCCTCTCCCCTAAACCTCTCTCCCCATTATTTCCCTTTTCCCATCCCTATCACTTGTACTCTACTCTCAATTCTTCCTAAATACCTTGTTTATTTAAACAATTCACTTTATCCTTGTATTCTTCTCTACTTACCACTTTTTGAATAGACCACCACTTGAGTGGCTAAATTTTTATAATAGCATGTCTTTTTATAATAAATAATGTTATGTATGTATATATTTAGGCATAAATGGTATTTTCTGGTGTCCTATCTTTGCCTACTCTATTGTTTATATCATAGAAATTGCTTTTGTGTATACCACTAGTTCCTTGTTTTGAATTGCTACAAAGTGTTTATAAGGATAAAGCACCTATAAGGTGATATAATGACCTTGTCCAAGGTTGAAAACAATATAGTCTTTTAAATATATAAGATTATGGCACAGGTATTTTGATTCACAACATTCAATATTGTCCACTGTGAGGGTGCTAACCTTGACATATCTATTTACTAACTCCATGCTTTAAGTAAAGTAACTACAGCTTAATTTGAGTGCTATTTGCCTTATCTTCAACATGGATGTTAAGCTTATGTCTCATGCTGATCCATTCTAGATTATGGTAGTTTCAGGTCTTCTTTCTTCCTAATATTGAGGATTTTGTACCTCAGATATGGCAGTGACTTGTGCTCCATCAAGAGCTAGTTATGATGCTGACTCATGCTGCTTTCATCCTCATTACAGAATCTACAATTATGACCACCCTGTAGAAGACTTCCGGTGCTGAGGCAGAAGACAAATGATTTCTGGAGTGTCACAGCAAAGCACAAATTACCAACCCATTAGTAACAACTGTATTTCTCACAAGTTCTGAGTCATAATTATTCAAATGCCTCAACACTTTGAGGGTAAATAATTTCACTCAGTGCCCAAATTGCAAAAAAAAAAAAAAAAAAAAAAAAAAAAAAAAAAAAAAAAAAAAAAAAAAAATTCGATAGTTAGTGAATACTCCCAATGACAACCATATGATATCCAAGAATTAAAGGGCTTATTTCTTCTTACCTGGTTAGTAAAGTTCCAAAAACACTGTAAATACTGAATAAATACTATCCACTATTTTCTCAGCCTTAGTAAGACTTTTAGCCTTTTGTATGTCCTCAATACTTTTGAAACTTAAGTTGTATTACTTCCAAATCTCAGTTTTCCTCCATATAGCACATGACAATCACATAAGTGTTTCTTGATAAGCAAAGCCCCACAATGCTTTACTCATCACACTCTCTTGATTTTCCTCACACTGAATAAAAGCTGTATCGACCATTTCCTTGCCTGTGCCCTATTCTTCCATTGTAACTGCACCTTATGCTTGGGTATTGTGTGCTTTCCTGGTACCAGTAAGGGGTGGCTTTCAGATATCTTTACTGTATTCATTGATAGGGTTTGCTGTATAAATAAAGTAAATGCCAAAACCAGCACACATTTTTTAAAACATGAAATACTGAATTTAATAAAAATGGGATTGTTGTAGAGAAACTGAGATAGCCATATGTTTATTCCTCCATACAGCAATTTATTAGGAACTACTTTAAGGGCCAGCTCAGCCCTAACCTTGAGTATACTCTCTCTCTCTCTCTATCTCTCTCTCTCTCTCTCTCTCTCTCTCTCTCTCTCTCCCTCCCTCCCTCCCTCCCTCCCTCCCTCTGATATCTTTCAGGCATCATTTTTCCTGTGCTCCCTTGGTGAACTTCCCCCAGACTAACTTAGTAAAATGTCCTTTCTGTTCTCAAAGCATCACAAATGTCCAGTTGTATCTAAATTATTGATCTGTATTTCTATCCGCATTTCCAACTCTGAGGTCCTTGAACAGACAGATCCCATTCATTTCATTCATCTTTTTATCTCCAAGAACCTGTAGGATCCTGACACTTGATAACCAGTCAACATTGTTGCATGGAAGAATGTCATTTCAGAAATGTAATACCTTGCCGGGCTGAGGTGGTACACACCTTTGATCCCAGCACTTGGGAGGCAGAGCCAGGCAGATCTCTATGAATTTGAGGCCAGCCTGGTCTACAGAGTGAGATCCAGGACAGGCACCAAATCCACACAAAGAAACCCTGTCTCAAAAAACAAAAAATAAAAAGAAAGAAAGGAAGGAAGGAAGGAAGGAAGGAAGGAAGGAAGGAAGGAAGGAAGAAAGGAGGAGAAAGAAAGAAAGAAAGAAAGAAAGAAAGAAAGAAAGAAAGAAAGAAAGAAAGAAAGAAAGAAGGAAAGAAAGAAAGAAAGAGTAATACCTTAATTATGGGTACCCAATATTCAGTAAGCTTGGAAGTGGATGTTTCAAGCACTGTAACTGAATATCAGCTATAGACAGCTTTTTAGAAAGAAAATATTTCAGTAGTATCTTATGATTTTATGTCAGTCAACATTCTAGATTACATTTGAATCCTAATTCTAACTGATGGATTCATTAATTTTAAGAATTTTTATGCCCTCAAGATATTTAAAAGAGAAATTTGGAAATTATAAAAATAGATATTTTAATAAGATTATTAATATTATACACATGTATAGGTCTCAAGACAAGACCTTTTAAATAACTTTTTTAACTCAAACTTTTCCATGCTGGCCATGATTTCATGATTCTTCTGCTTCATCCTCCATTGTGCTAAGATTACAGGCAAGTACAACTGCAATTATATCCAGGATATATTTTAAACAAAATGGTGACCTCAGTTTTGCCAAATGGCCTTCCAGAAAGATCATTCACATCCTGCATATCATGTGCCCCCTTTTTCCCCCCACACTCCAAGTTCCTCATTACGATGTTAACCTCCCAAACCTATTGATTTAGCCTCTGGTGCCTCTAGCTCATGCATCTACAGTCATGTGGGCAGTGACGGAGCATAGTAATTAGGCCACACATGCCTCTTTCTCAAAATTTTGAAATCCTTATTATAATTTAAAAATAAAAGGACTGTTAGTCTATTCGTGGCTTCCTTCACTCCTCACTAACCTCCCTGCTGGGCCCAAGCCTAACTGGCAGTCCTGTCATCTATGCTGTCTGGTTACCTGAGGGCATGAATGCACTGTGAGCTGGCATAAATGGTCTAGTTCTTTCCTATCTAAAAAAGATAACTCCACATTGTAAAATATCTGTGGGAGCCCACAAAGGTTTTCTAGTGCGATCTGAGCTTGCTTTACAAAGCAGGGGTGTGTTAGGGGATGGCTTGACCACGTGCATGGTCATCAGATGTTTGGGATGGTCTACACTTGACTGTGCTGCCTGCGGGGAGGTCTTTTGCTCCACCCCTTGGCATTCCTTTCAAAAGTTGTTTAGCAGAGACAGAAGGGCCCGGTGGGTTTTGAACCAGGCCCTCCCAACTTATCCTGTGTTTCTAACTGTCTCTCTCCTTTATACTTCTATTTACATATTTCTCACTTCTCTGTCCTCAAGAGTACCCTGGGGAAAAAGAGGGAGCTGGTCTCCCTCAAATACCCAACTTGAGTGCAATAGTTTTCTTTCCTATTCATCATACTTTGATAGTGTTTCAATTTTACCATAAAATATGCATAAAATTTTAACTTTCTAAACAAGAATTTTCATGGATGGTTGATCTGTATTCCTCTAGTTTCCATTTAAATAACTGAAAATCATAGTTACTGATTTCAAATTTTAATTGAATTAAATGTAACTAGGTTATTAGGTGCTTCAAGCATAGTCACAGGTTCTAGTATTTATGATGTAGGGGTGGCTTGGAACTTCTCAAGTCATCTCTTAACAAATGATTTCACCCAGCTCATTACTATCCATAAGGAAGTTCATATTTTTTTCATTTTTCTTCACTTTTTTTCTTCTATATCTCAATAATAATGGAAAACAATAAGATAATATTCTTTCTATAAATATCTAATAATTTGAAAAATGCACAGAATGGTCATGAACATAAAATTCTTAATATTGGTTGAAACTTAAGTCTCCAGTCATTCTAGTTATGTGAGGTATGGTGGCATCTGGTGGATGGCAGTGACTAGTGCAACGTTGGCTTATCATGCTTCAACCTAGAAACGTGTTACTACCTTAATAGAGAGATTGTGTTTGTAAATTCATCATTATATTTTTGGAATATTTGCTTTATCTCTTGCTAAGAAAATTAGTATATTATAGTAGTATAAATTTGGTTCTCTCACATTTACAGTCTTAAATCCAGGCTTTTCTCTTTGTATAAACTGAAAAACTGTACATATAAATTGTTCTTAGGCCAAAAGAAATAGGAAGTGAGCAAAATCTATGTTTTTGATATGCAATCTACATTAATTTAACCCCAAATTTAATCTATCCCAGATGTCTCTGAATATATATGCCCTAATCTACTCTTTGTCCTCTATGTGTTATTAAGGTAAGAGAAAAGAAAAGTCCTGAAAATTAGAGATCCAGACCATCCCTACCAGGACTGAATCATGTGACCCTAATCAGGACATTTAATTCCTTCGCCCTCAGTTTTCTCGTATTATAAATTTAGGCTAGATAGACATGTGTTTAAAATTTTAATGACAGAAACTTAGTAGATGGCAATGATTAATTACAATGATATACCTCTCCTCTGATATTTGGCATTTGATACATAGAAGATTGATATTTTAAAAGATGATAATAAGACTTCTCTAAATTCATATTCGATACTCATATAACATCCATTGCTAGAGCACCCAATGGGATACTGATGTTCTCCAGGACCACTGGCAAAGGGCCAAAGCTATTACAGATACAAGTTTGAATAAATTAGTGACAGTTTAGGCACAGTTTCTCACACTCAAGAATCCATTAAATGCTGTGGATATTGCTCTATATAAATAAAACACTGATGACCAGTGACCAGACAGGAAGTAGGTTGCCAGGCAGGAAGTAGGTGGGACAAGGAGAGAGGAGAAATCTGGGAAGGGGAAGGCTGAGGGAGAGACACTGCAGCTGCCGCCAGGACAAGCAGCATGTAAAGACTCTGGTAAGCCACCAGCCACGTGGCAAGGTATAGATTTATAAAAATGGGTTAATTTAAGATAAAAGAACAGTTAACAAGAAGTCTGGCATGGCCATACAGTTTATAAGTGATATAAGCGTCTGAGTGATTATTTTATAAGTGGACTGTGGGACTGCGGGGCTTGGGGAACCTGGAGAGAAGCCCTCCAACAACAATTAAATATCTTCTGTTCTGCACAGTTTTTCCACAACCTGTTAAGGACCAGCTCCATTAGAATCATCTGGACATTTGTAACATATCTATCTCTGATGCTCTTCCCCAAACCTACTGAAGGGAGATAACAGGAACCCATACTTTTAACAAAGTTTCACGGTGCTAATGTTGACTTTTCTGACTTGAGAACTACTCACTGTCCCACCCCAGAAATCATATAAACTCAGACAGAAAGAGATACCCATACCTTTGAGCTAATGAAAAAGAAAGTCATTTAAACCAGGACTTGAAAACTCAACTGTCAACAAGACACCCAAAAGTAAGTTAAATAAAAAGAAATATTGGCCAACTAGGATTTCAGGGGAACTGTAGTGAGCATCCCTCACATAAGGGTGGCTGCTTTAATTAGCTCTAGCGGTTGTTGTCAGGAGGGGCAACTTCCCAGGGTTTTACCATCTTTTCAAAAAGAAGAGAGGGATGAAAATAGGATTCTTCCATGAAATCTTCAGTCTGCAGGAGTAGGAGCTAATTCAGTGCAAACTAAATAAAGCACACGTGAAGGCTTCAAATCCCTGCTTTTCATGCTAGATCTTGTTCTTATCTGTGCCCTTTAACTCACACTTTTCACTGCCTCAGCAGCTCTGCAGTTACAGTCTGATGCTATGTTAGTTACTTTTCTTATTACAGCAACTATCTGACATGGACAACATAAAAGACGAAAGATTTCAGCTCACTCAAAGGTCTCAGTCCGTCCCAACAGGGAGGATGTTGCAAAGCAGTGCAGCTCAGCCCATGGTGTTCAAGAAACTGAGAGAATCCACGTGTGCATTACTTTCTCCTTAATCATTTTTTCCCCAAATGGTATGATGCATGCTTGAAGGTGAGTCTTCCTCCTTAGATGATTTGATTTTCTGCTGAAATACCCTCACCCAGAGATGTGCTTCACTACTCTTATAGAAGCTTCTCCATCCAAGCATGCTTATGGTCAAGATTAACTATCATAAATGAATCTACCAAGGTGTCTTAATCTGCAGACAAATCCACACAGACCTATATTCCCATTCTTTATACATCACATTCTTTGAAATTATTCTTTTGTTCATTTATTTGTTTATTGAAGGAGGCTCTTGAACTCACTTCTTTGTGGCCTGGAAGTTATCATGACTCCAGCTTACCATGTCAGCCTGGTTGTCCTTGAACTTGTCATCCTCCTGCCTAAGCCTCCAAATGCTAGTACTACAGACATGCACCATTGCACTTGTCTCTTTCGAATCATTTAAAAGGTGTGTAGAAACTTTGTTTTGGTATAAAGCTGTGTCCTTCAGCTATATGCAGCATTTGCAAGCATACTCTTTCTAAGTAAAATCTCAAATATGCTTTGTATTCATTGTCAATTAGTAAAGGTGTTTACTCTAAAGTGTCATCTTTTACAATATCAAATTGAAAAGGACCCAATTAGAAAGTTGAAATAGACATCACCATGAGGCATTCTTCAGCACAGCACTGAAGGCAGTATAACCAACAGCTACAAAATAAGGATAAATCTAGATTAAAAATTGAGTAAGTTTCAAAAGAAAAATACTACATTATGCTGAAGGGAGTATTGATAACAAAGATAGGTAGTCAGATAATTAGGTACTTGTTTTTAAATGTTTTGCTAGTTATTGTTGGTGATAAAGATTGGTAAAGAAATATTTCCAGGTAACATGAAACTGTATCAAGGTACCATTATAAAAAAAAAATAAAATAAAAATATACCACAGTGAAAGAGCCAGTAAAATAGCAGTAAGAAGTGTTAGACTCATCCATGTGCTATTAATTATGTCTATATATTTGAATTGGTCATTCAAAGGAATTTTGAGATTTATCACAACCTGGAGCACATCCAAAAGCCACTAAATTTCTGGATAGATGACACATCACCAGGATTCATATCATTGTAAAATGATATGACTCAATTAATTTGAATGAAGATAAAAGACACCTAAATTTTATGTCCTATAATAGGCTTCACTTATGTGACACATTAGTACAATTTATTAAGGTTGATGATTTGTTGAACATTAGCTGTGATCATGGCCTTGTATGAGATATTGGAGAAAGAGTAAAAATAAACATGAGATTAACCCCATTCTAGGGTAGCTTGTGTTCAATTAAAGGAATACAAATTTAAAAAATAGAATGATTTTAAACAAATTCATTCATTAATAAGAACTTGGCTCATTGAGTTTCAATAAAGTAAAGTATAAGAGTTCAATAGCTGTAGAAACTGAACATGCTATCTTAGTAGGTCAGCAATACTGACTAGGTTTGAGTCTTCTGACTCCGGCAAGCATTTACTTTTTCCAACCAACAGTCATTGGTTGAAGGTTTTCTGCATTTTTATTAAGTGTTTGTTAACATTGTTCAAAGTAAAATATATAACATATTATATATATGTATTGTATTATATTATATGCATATCTACAAAAATTTTACTACTGTCACATCTCTATTGAACTCATAGCATTCATAACTACTACACAAAATGCAGAATATTATACATGATGGTTTTCGTCTTTATGCATGAAAGTACTCTTTATGAAATGGAATATTATTGTGCCATGTAGCTTTATGGTTATTTCACTCACCACAAAGACAGAACAATTTCATGCCAATATCAGTAGCAGCAACCTTGTTTCAACAACAACCTTACAGGTAATGACTCATATTGCCTAACTTTTATAACCAAATTTCTACATATTATGGTAATTTTACATAAGTCCTTATTAGCTCAAGGGCAAAGAGGATGGGGAATGGGATTATGAAATACAAAGCCAGAGAGATCAGATAGGTTATAGGAAAAAAGTTTTTAAGCATTGATAGGCCTGCTTGAAATGCTGCCTACCATAAAGTACAAATATTATTCTCCTTCCCACAAGAGCTCTGTACTTGAAAGTAAAATAGTTAATTATAATTAATACATGTAACACAAATTTCTAAACAGTCTTATTAATAAAAACAACCTGGAGCTAGATATTAGGGGTGAAACCTAAAATATCAGAGAAACAGAAGAAACTAGCCACGTTCTTACCTCTACGAAATCCTTGGCCTCAAGAGAGTTCCTGTTTCCTCATGCCTTATATACCTTTCTGTGTCTTGCCATATTACTTCCTGGGATTAAAAGTTTGTGTGCTTCCCAGTACTGGGATTAAAGGTGTGTGTCACCATTACCTGGCTGTTTCCAGTGTTGCCTTGAACTCACAGAGATCCAGATGGATCTCTACTTCCTGAGTGATAGGATTAAAGGTGCGTGCCACCACTGTCTGGGCTCTATGTCTAATCTAGTGGCTGGCTCTGTCCTCTGGTCCCTAAGCCAATTTATTAGGGTACACAATATAACACCACATTTCTCCTTTTTTGTCTAAAATAATAAAAGAAGGTTATAACTAATATAAGATAAACTATATACAATAAGTACATACAATATATATAGTCAAGAATTACATTAACCATCTCCACTCCATCAACATTTGACAGATTCAGAGAAAATACTCCATTATTTATTCTATTTCAGGTGAGTCCAAAATTTTGTTTCTAATTCACTTTCTATCCTAACTTACATTATCAACTGAAAATTGTCTTTTAATATCTTTCAAATTTAGACATTTTACACCTCTGTAGTGAATTTCTTTTCTGAATTTCTTAACAAGGAAAACTATAACCATCTAGTCTTCAACTCCCTCAGAGACCTGAGAAGAAAATAATGTTACCTAAGTAAACTGCAAGTACAAACAAGTGACTTCCAAAACAATGTGAGAAATGACAAAAAAAAAAAAAAAAAAAAAAAAAACAGCTGCCTGCCTGGACAGTCACCCAAGATTTCTCTGCAACATTGGGGCATCCATCTTAGGCCTTCAGGTCTAGCGTATCTGACAGACTCATCTGTGAAGCAGGATTTTCCAAAGGGCCTTCCTACCTTGTCTTAGCAAGGTTCATCAGTCCTTTCTTTTGTGTCTTGCTTCTCCATTTTGGACAGTACACTGTCAGCAGTCAAAACAAGGACATTTTCTTGCCCAGTGGCTATCTTTTGCCACAAAGAAAGTAAACTCCATATGGAGTTTCTTCAATGCCCATCATCTTCTCTGAAGTAGGATGATGCTGCCAGGAGCAGATATGTCTCATAATCATAAAAAAAGAATAAAAGTTCTATGTTATTAAACATCTTAAATGCCATATTCTATAGATCTCTGAAGTATTAGAAGATGACCTGTCTATCTAAAATATATTTTTGACATTGAAGACATACCTAATATGACTACAAGTTTGATTGTAATGACTATTAACTTGCATTGCTTATATCCTAATTAGTTGGTAATAACTTTTAAGGACTAGCAATTTGCATTACATTGTTAAATGAACTATGTAAGTACAATACCTTGAACAAGATTAGAAATACATGTACAGTATTTTCTAACAACTTCAATCTCAAATTTGTATTAATATACATAATTTGTATACAATATACAAAAATCCAATCCAATATAAAATATTTAAACTAGTAATTGCTTTTTAAAAGTAGATTCAATAATCTACACTTTTATCTTATATCTATATCTTCCCCTGATTGTAACACTGATGTTAAAAAAGGTCTTATTAATTAAAAAAAATAGCCCAGAGTCAGATATTGGCATGAAAGCTGAAATATTAGAGAAACAAAACAAGCCAGGCACATTCTTACCTCCATGAAATCCTCAGCCTCCAGAGAGGAAGTTTTTGTTTCCTCACACCTTATACACTTTTCTGTGCCCTGCCATATTACTTCCTGGAATTAAAAGTGTGTGTGTTTCCCAGTACTGGGATTAAAGGTGTGTGCCAATGCTAATCTAATGGCTTCTATGTCTAATCTAATGGCTGGCTCTGTTCTCTGATCCCCAAGCAAGTTTCTTAGAGTACACAATATATCACCACAAATACACAAATTTAAATTCTTAATTTAGTTGTTCATAATATATAAGTAGAATAATGAAGCTGGTCATGGTGATGCATGCACTTGAGTGGGCAGAGGCAAAGCATCTCTGTGAGTTTGAAGCTAGCGTGGTTATATAGTTCAGACAGCCAGAGCTATATAACAGGAAGATCCTGTCTCAAAAAAAGAAAGAAAAGAAAAGAAAGAAGTATGATGAAAATGAATGAACAATATAAAACTCAGCAGAGATAATAATTGCTAAACATTCTTAAACATGCATATGTATATTGATATATCTTTCACATACAAATAAAATATTATACCATATATAATTATATATGTATACATGTATGGACACAACTTTAACTTTTGGTTTGTATTATTTACCTTAGTAATCCCCTCAAAAATAAACCATAGCATGAATTATCCTCCATTTTTGGAAACAATTTTTAAAGAAACATAATGGAATTAATCTTTAAGAGATGGCATCCTTTGACTGTCCATTGATGCACAGAGTATTTTTTCTAGAAAGAACCATATTTTCTGTCTTAATATCATGTTGGTATTAAGTTATGGATCATTACACAATCAAATCATTAACTGAATCATGTCATGTCCCATGGAGTTTTAACATGTTTAAATTTTCAAAACTTGGCTTCATGTAGAAAACTGAAAGATATTAAAAAAAAAAAGAACACCAAAAGCCCCAGTTCTTCCCAACCTCTGACAGCTTGAAAAGAACTCCAACAGAGAATCAGAAGTAAAATGAAAACTTCCAGAGCCTCAGCCCGCCCATGCAAGTCTCTAATTGGCAACCTTCATAGGGGATTTGTTTCTATTCAAGTACTATATACTCTTATTTTCTGAGCAACTTGAAAATACAGACATTGATATTTTATTTTTCACCAAAATTGAGACACTATTCGATCGATATTTACCAGTTTGAATGTAATATATGTTAATTTAAAACAAACTTGCTATGTAATTTTTATAAATCTTCGTGAATGTGGTTGTTATCTACTTTAAATGCTGATACTTTTGCAAATGAGATCGTGTTCACAGATTTTATCATGTCTTAGTTAGGGTTTCTACTGCTGTGATAAAACATCATAACCAGAAACTTAGGTAGGAAAGGGTTTACTTCATCTGGCATTTACATGTAACAGACGATCACAAAGAGAAATCAGGGCAGGAACTTGAGGCAGGAACCTGGATGCAAGAACTGAATCAGAGGCAATGGAGGGGCATTGCTTACTGGCTTTTTTCTCATGGCCTGTTAATCCACTTTCTTATCAGCTCAGGACCACTTGCCAGGGGTAGCACCACAGTGGGCTGGGCCTTCCAATGAAGAAAATGCCTTTCTGGCATTTCTGCTAGCAATATGATGGAGTCATTTCCTCAACTGAGGTTCCTTTGTCAGATAATTCTACCTTGTATCAAAGTGATTTTAAAAAGCTAGAAAAAACTCAGTCAATTTATTTTTAAAAATTCTTCCATCTACATGTGAAATATTTCAAAACCTTCCACTGAAATTTGGGAATATAACTGATCAGGCCTGACATCTACTTTTGAAAATCCATACGATTTCTTTGTTGTTGTTATTGGAAAGAAATTATTACAGCTTCTTTCAAATATATCAAACAAATGTCAAATTATCTAGTTTTAAAATCCTATATTCCTGTTAGAGACAGATATTATTTTCAAGAATATGTGCTTTCTAAAATCTCAGTGACATTGACAGAGCTCAAAATAGAAAGGATGAATCTTTCCTGTCACTTTGCTCTTCTAGCTTGCTGTATTAATAGGACAACTCCTCTCGTCCATATATTAATAATCACATAATCCCTTGTGATGCAACAGGCTAGTCACTTCTTTGGAGAACTATCTATGAGCTACATGAGCTTTAAAAGAACACATTATGCGCTGACATTATATCTTACAGAATGTCCTGTGGTGAAACAGTGACTGGCTATTTGGATGTGGGCTTTCACCTCTAGTGGTTTTCATTTTATAAAGAGATACAAGGCACTTAGAACAATGATAAATCTTAAATTCACAAAGTGGCTGCTTTGCAGAAAATTCAGTTATCTCATGCACAGATCATGAAAGAGGAGATTCACATCCTATCTTGATTTTAGATTTACATTAACTCAGGTACTGAATAGGACCACTCAAGATACAAAGGAAATTGGTTTTAAATAGGACTGTGAATGCAGGCTACTTAAATTCCAATAAAGAGCAATGGATATGTCAGTTAATTTGACATTTGAGAAATAGTCTTACTACTAAATATTCTAGTACCATGGTATTTCACCACACTGTAAGTCTTCCCTACTTCATGTTGTGTTATTATGGTTCTTGTCTTACTTAACTACTTTTAACTTCTCTTATATCTTAAATGAAGGCTGCCCTTGATCTCTTTCTTTCTTTCTCTCACAGATTTGTTCGGCTTCAGTTATTTGTAAAGTCCCTTCTAACATAAGTAGGTCCAGCCCGTGGCTTGCACCCATTTCCTCTGAGCCTTCATTACCAGCCTGATTTCAACCTGTCCTGAGCTCCCCTTAGCTGTCCATTCCTGAGAGCAGTAGCATATTCATCTCCAGTACCCACTAGACACTGCCATATATGGAAACAAACTTTACCACGTTCTTTTATAATTGTAGTTTATGTGTACTTTACCCCATCCTAACTATAAGCTCACTGTGAAGTTGTCTTATTCACCTTTGTGGTCCTGCCACACATCACAGTGAAGCACCAGACAGTAACTTTTTGGTGGGTCCATAAGTGAGTGAGTGATTGTTGACTAAGGGAACCTTCTTTCTTTTCAGAATACAAGAGATGGAAGATCTACTCTTTACCAGAATAATCAGTCGCTTGCCTCTTAAGATATTGCCTGGGGATAAAATGTTAAAGACCACTTCATTAAAATATGAAAGCAACATCATCCTATGTATCTTTAGCATATGATTCTGGGATAATCATTTTAATAAGACCATATTCTCTTAATAATTCACCTTCTCTAATAGGTGTTTGTCTCCTGAAGTCATTCTAAAGGGGTACCATTTGGTTTATGTTACTAATGTGTCAGGCATTTAGAATTATAAAGGAAATACAATTGAGACAAAAGCATTTCTAATCCAATAGGATTTGATTAACCATTAATGCTAAATGGAAAGTTCATGACCTGAGCCTAATGGGCCCTTTACAAGTTGTAGTGGACAATTAGGCAGCTCAGCAGTGAAACTGACTTCAAGGAGCAGATTTTGCCTGCCAGCCGTTCTCAGGTTTGGATTTCACTGGATTGAGTTCTGAAAGGTCAGCACTGGCCGGATGAGCAGTCCAGAACTGCAGATGGCAATGTAGTCACCTGACAACGCAGGGGCTCCCCAACCTGCTGCACTGGCTCAAGTTCACTGAGAGGTCACAGCAGGCCCTGGATGATGACTTTCCAACACACAATTCCCAGGGACTCTCTTTTCTACACTGTGCAGAATAAAATATATGCTTTGTCTCCCAGTCTGGGGAAAGGGGCATGCCAATATTAGCACTGTGGAGAGACTGAAGCTCAGCTGCGAAGAGCAGCCCAACGTGGGGTCTCCTTCAGACAGCTATTCTTACCACAATCAAACAATGCCAGAAGCTCCAGTCATGTACTATATTTGAACCCAAAATTCTCAGTTACAGGCTATACATTCTTGGGCCGCTCCTGTTGTAGCCTTGAACTTTAGTTTTATTTCCAGCTATAAAGTGTTTAAAATAGTATTATTCATCTCTTGCCTTGGCATATTTGGGGAGTTGAGAAGCATACCATGTACATCATTGGCAAAACTAGTCATATATGAATACACTGTCCATTTCTTTCTGATTGATAAGTTTTGTGAGAACATTCAGAAAAATTAGTCAAAATAATATCTTCTCTACTTTTAAATATGTGAGTGAAGATGAGTAAATTAAAAGATTTCTGAGCAATGATTCTCTAGCAAGAAAATGACATATATATATATATCATACAAATAAATATGATATATATCTATAAATATATTTATTATTTTAATGCCATCACACTGTTTTTAATTGGCTTAAAACTATTATATTCTTTATACTTCATTATACTTTTAAAAGTATCACAGTTGCATAATTTGAGAACATTCAAAACTGAACTAGAAACCGAATTAGAAAGATTGTGCATATTATTAGAACATCGTTTTACCCAGAACAAAATCAAATAAAGTCTTTTCACTTTTGTTATTTTTACCAATGTCAACTTTAGGTTTAATACCAACTTTAGCAGAGTGTTACATTTGGCCTTGGGACCTGAAATCCTGAGTATTTGTCATTCAAAGCTTATAGAGAAAGATTAGACCCACATATGTCCATCTACACAAAAGGAGAAGAAAGTTCTAGAGTCTTAAACAAGGAGGTCATTTTCCTCCCAGGAAGCCTCTAAGTACAATTGAAAATAGATTACAGTTCTGGAAATAGTTCCCCACACCCCACTTATATAAACCTTGGGCAAGGACTCCACAGATTTTGTGCCTGAAAGTTTTTGGAAAAGAAATAGTTACTCTTGAAGATCATATTATAAATATTTAAGTGGGAACAAGTGTAAAAAATAATTCAAAATACACAATTTTGAGACACTTTTCACAGAACAGAAATCAAAGAAGGATTGGTATTCTCAATGTGTCCAGTTGTGTGCCTCAATCAAATTAGAAAACACACAGCTGTCTCCAGCTCGTGTAGTCCTCGGAAAGTCCCCAGGAAAACCAGCCAAGAACATAGTGGAGAAGGGGCCAGATATACAGTCTTTCAAATCTCAGGTTGGCTCATTGTAGCTTCATGTGCTAGGAAATTGAGAAGGGCTTGCTTGTGTGGTTGATGCAGACCAAAGGAAAAGACCCACTCTCCTGTAGCCTGTGCCCGAGTCAACACTGCTGCCTTGTTGGAACAGGAAGGAAAAAGCAGTAAGTAGACCAGTTTCCTCCTAGAAACCGTTGAATTATAATTGTTACCCTGTTGTTTTAGAAGAGGGCATGTTTGTATGCATACAGGGAAAGAATAAAGTCTTAGAATGGAAACCAGCGGTTGGCATTTATTTAAAGGGTCCATCCAGTATTCGGGCAGTCAATATGCTGAACGGTTTTGGTTTTGAGTAGCAATTGCTCTGAAGAAATTTTCTAAAGTGAATGTTTACATGTGTGGCCAAGATTTCCTATTGTGGTTGTCCTCCATGTTTTCTTTTGTAAGGTGTGGTTCCAGGACCCAGGATGCTTCTTTGTTGCCAGGGTCAATAATCAATACAGTCACCAGTACCTTAATATGCTACACGATTTATTTCCCTTGAGGCAGTTGTTGGGGGCAGTTGGAACATTCCAGCGCCCCCCCCCCTTCCTGTGTCATCCTCCCACAGACCAAAGGTCCTTCAACTACCCAAGGTGGCATAAGTGCATCACCTTAAATGGTTCCTATGGAGGCCACTCCAGAAACATCACCCCACTCCGTCTTTGAAGCCATCCTCATTTGTTTTTCCAGTCCAGGGGTCTTCACCGTCCCAACACAAGCCTGGTCTGCCTTGCAGGGCAAGCTATCCTTTCATAGTGGGGGAAAAGCTGATGAAAATCTTTCACACTGAAGTTTCAAGAACTTAATAATAAACACTCCTAGGAGTATCTTCATAGTGAAAGAGATTGCCTGGTGGGGTTATTGATAGATGCTGAGAAATGGATTTCTAATCCTGGAATTTCATTCAGTGAAGGGAAGGACGTTTATATGGTAGGGAAATCCGGTCAACCTTCTCTCTGTCCAGACACTAGACAGAAGCAGCCACTGTATATGTCCTCTATAACAATGTCCTCTAGTTGGTGTCAGAGCCTTTGACTAGAAGGTCATGGTAACTCTGATGGAGAGTATGCAGGGAAGAGAAGGATACGCAAGGTTGCACCATTAAGCTGCAGCAGCTTGAAGGAGAGAAAGCACTCTAGAAGGCCTACACCTGTAAGAAAATGCTCTTATAGACTATATTCAGATTAATTTGGGTATTTTCTAGAATAGTGGAGTTTCACACTTGAATTAGAGAAAAATAAATACATATTAGCAATAAATACAATAAGATCATGCCAAATGACAGTCTATTTAATCCATGAAATATTCCCTTTTTTGAATATACTTCATGGGTTCTAAGACTTAAAAGGTTCATCTACCAGAGGGCAAGAATAAAACAAAACAGAAAACAAAGCTAAGACAGATTAGAACAAAATGTGTATGTGTGTGATAACTGAATATCCAAGATGACTTTAAAAGACAATGATATCTTATGAAGCCCAACGATTTAAAAATGAATAAAATCACCAATAGGATTGGTTATTTTTATTTAAAACAATTATAAATGCAATTCCATACAACAATTCTAAATCCATCCTTAACTAGATCAGAAGAAATTAAGAAATTAACTCCACCATATATATAGAGAGAGATAAGCACAAAGAGTTGATAGACTGACCCAGCAACAATTGGCAAAGCCAGACACGAGCTGTTGTCTTTGTGCACTCTGAGGTCGCACATTTGTATTGCAGTGAACTGGTCCTACACAATGGCTATCGTTCTGAGTCGTTGGCCTCTCTCTCTGCTACAGTGCAGTGGGGATTTCTGATATGCTACAATGACTGACTTCATAACACTCCAGATGGTACTTCAGAAAGAACAGAAACTAGTGACCGGAGAGATTTTAACTAACCAAAGGTGATTGCTTAAACAAATTAATATATAACAAATAATCAGGCTAACTATGTTATTTTCTTAGTTTAAACAATTTTAATAAGGGCTTGGAAACTGTTGTTTAACACTTGGAAGAACCAACAGAGAGCTATCTTGTCATATATAATCACTACACACATGAGCAAACTCAAAGCCCAAAGTCATTTTGACTAGTTTGCTCAAAGTAAAACATAGTGATATGAAAACAGAAACATTTCTAAGAAGTGGTTAAACATGGCATTAATTATTATCTCATTGATGATTATTGGTGTAGTTGACTTAATCTAGGTTACTATAGGTAGCAGGATCGAGATAGGCATGGTGCCTCTCTTTGATAAACTTTTATTCTTTAGATCTACTCTGGTTTTAAACCCAGACCCCAGATTCACCACTTTCCTCATATCAGACTAAACATTGATTGGTCTTTCAGGTAGCCCATCCTCCTTTACTTTACACCTCCTAACTTTATGGTTACTACTATATCACCTCAGCCCTAAGGCACTCTTTTTTTTTTTTTTTTTTTTTTTTTTTTTTTTTTTTTTTTGCTTTATTTGTAAGAGAACATCTTTTATAGGCCCAACAAAGAAGTTCTGAGTTAATATATTTGGCTATGTTCAAGTTGTTGTTGGGTTAGTCCAAGTAACTCCCCAAATAAGAGGCTATTAGTTGCCTCTCAGAGGTTGAAAGTACAATCTCTATTACTGAAGATAATGTTCACTTAGATCAAAGGACTTGGTATTGGAAGATTAGACCTAGATTTAACCTAAAGCATCTTTCTTGCAGTGTGGCTTTCATAGTACCCGTCCAAGAGCCAATGGACACATTCAGTCAATAGTCTTGCCCAGTTCTTATCACTATGAATGACAACAATGGCCAGCCTGGCAAGATAACCCTAAATGTGTAATGATGGGACTTATACCTTGGCAGTAACCAACAGATATCTAATTGGACTTTAGGCCTTCTAAGCAGGAGAGCAATGCAGACCTACTGAGGTCATAGATATATGAAGAGAATCTACCAGCATTTTCCTAGACCAGTATAATTTCTAGCTGCATTCTAAAACTTATCCATGTACACACAGGTTAGTGTCATATCACTCTCACTCCTTATCAAAGAACCTTGCCCTTACAGCAAATGGATACCATTACAGAAAACCATAAGTGGTTATAATTAAAATAACTCTGTGTGTGTGTCAGACTCATAGCACATTGTGGAAGAAAGATTGTAAGGGGTAGAGGAGCAGGAAGTCTCTAGTGATATTGTGTCTATTAGAAATGACAGTGAAGGAACATCCATGATCCCCTAACAATCTGGCTTTTTAAACAAGACCTAACAATGATAATACCAGAAGATACACTAACTTGGAAAGGAGAAATCTCATGCAGCTCTACCCCTTGACACAAAACCATGGGTAACTAATGACTGCTGAGAGAAGAATTATTCTCTTCTAGGAATGAAACTATCCAATTCGTGATACAATAAAAAGTGGTCAGTTCTGAAATAGTAAGCACAGAAGCAAGACAAAATGTATTCAGCAGGTTGTAATTATGTGTTTTTGCATATATATGCACATGTAACAATAAGAAAGAAAAAGAGACCATCAAATTGCAAAGGGGTGAGAGAGTACATGGAAGGGGTTTCAGAGAAGAAAGGGGATGGGGAAGTGATGTAATTACATTTTAATTGAAATAAGGTTTCAAATTTAAAAAAAATATTACTTTTCTGATAATTAGCACCAGTTCTGGAATTACTTAAGTATATAAGTCTGTCTTGTATATTTTGTATGCTATATGTGCATATACAGTTTGGTAAAACACAGACTTCTGCTGATAGAGTTGCTGCATGCATACGTGCATTATGTATACCTGCCCCTGCTTCCTGGCATTTTTACACTGCTGAGGGCTCTCTATGAGTCACTGAAATGCCTGGGGTTTTTAAGTCAAGTGTAGTTCTAACTCTTAGCTGGTAGGTGACCACGTACAATTTTCTTATCCTCTTTACTTTATTGCTGATTCTTAGATAAATTACCAATACAGTGCCTGTTTGCAGAGTTGTTTCAAGACTAACAGATCTATCGGGTTATGCAGTCTAGCACAATGCTTGGCATGCAGTAAGTGATTAAAAAGCATTACTGTATTATGTAGAACTGAATAGTATTGTAAAATAAAAAAAAGATTTATTTGTTAAAGCACCAAATAAAACACCAAAAAAAGCATTACTGTTTTTTCTAATTACATTAAGTATTAAAAATAATATTATTATTAATAGCAATATATTATTGCCCATATTCTCAAAGTCTTCATTTCTTTTCACTACCATGACAAATATAAAGAAAGTTTAACTTTCTTTAATATAAAATACATAATTATATTTTAATGTAGAAAACTAGACACAACCTACTTGTGGAAAATGGACAATATACAATTTATGCGTAAGATGTTCAGTAAATTTCCCATTGTCTGGTTTTGTTTGTCTGCATAATTGTGCAGGGCTTGCTTTGACAATTTACCCCAGCTGCTCTAGTTTTTAATTAGGTTAATCAGCTTATTTATTATATTTCTGAGAGAAATATAAAACCATAATGGCCTCTGCTATGGAAACCTTAGGTTTTTCCTGCAATGTCCTTTGTGGCTTTCAATAGGTCATTTATTGAACATAAGACTCAGTTTCTCAGTCCTAAAATAAAGCACCTAAATGAGATCTTGAATGCACCTTTCATCACTTGCATATAGAAGTCATTTTCTTGAAGCCATTATGTGAGTGAAAGCCAGAGGGCAATCACCATTTGCCACAAAACTGTGTGACCACTACTTTAATTTCAGAGTCTAATGTGAAATAATCCAATCAGGTTTCCTGTAAAAGAAGTGCATGCCACTTGGAAGTCAAATACTGAACAACTCTAATTTAAAGACAGTTTTTAATTTATTGCCTCCTCCCCCCTCTTTTCTAATTTAGTCTTCTGGTACAATGTCCAGATAAAAGGACCTGCATGCATTACTTGGGCACTGAGGCTCTCAATGTAAGTTATTTCATTTTTTTCTTTTTAATGTCATTACAAATTTTCTACAGTGTCAGCCAAGACCTTATTGTATGTGGAACCATAGCGTGGAGAATCATAATCTGATGAGTCTTAATGTAATATATTAATAGTTTTGCCAAAAGAAAGCCATGCATTAAGACATTTACAATTGTAAAATGTGTGGAGTACAGTGACATCTAGAGGTTATTATGAGCAATATAACAAATGATATTTGGCCCAATCCATAGTTCTATGGGTGTGGTAAGACTTCAGTGTCTGGAAGACTGCATCAAACCAAAACAGAAAGATATAAACTCAACATTAACACTTCAACTGGTATGGTCTCCTGAAGAAATAAGGATGCCAGAATATATTTTAAAACATAAATAGCTTCCAATGACTGAAGAAAGTGGTAGGGAAGAGAGTAATTTCCATGGCAACAGTGAAATGGGGCAAAGAGAAGAGTAAGATCAAATGAAGAAATTAAAGGGGCCTGTCCAAAACTGAGAATGTACTCGGTAATCAAATAAATAGTAAAGAAATATTAGTTAAAATATATCTATGTAAAATGCTATTTAATCTTGTGCATTAATAGTTATGCCGTGTGTTATGACATCAACATTACATCTACTGACACATTTTCATTTTGCCACGTATCTCCTAGTGGCCATCCCAAATGGAGAGAACTTTAGACTGCATGCCAGATGTGTGATTCCATTCTTCAGGCCAGATGCAACCTTCTGGACCTTAGTTATTTTATCCATACAGTGAGGAGGGATGACAAGGCAATTTCAAAAACCAACTATAGCTCTAAATTTTTCCATCTATAGCTTTAAAGCAGTGGTGACTATTCTGTTCTAATGATTCTGGGATTCATGGTTAACATGATGTGCAACCTTGTACAGAACACTAACCTCTTTGTGTCATGATCTCTTCCTTTGTAATTGCAAGTGTGTGCCCTGGGTAAACTCGAAATTGCTATCCCATGGTATGGTTAGTCTTAAGCACTATACTAGATTCACAAGTTAGAACTCTAAGTAAAATAAATACAAATCTACCTTTGGGAAGAATTGAGAAAACTGAATGAAATCTCAAGTCAACTAAAAACAACACACAAAAAACAACAACAACAACAAAAAAAAAACCCCAGGTATTTTAATGATAAGTCACAATATCCAAAGTCATTTATACGAATTTCAAATGGACAGTGGGTGCTTTTAGATGCTAAGCAATAGCCCCCAGGGCTATTGTTTAGTTGTTTATTGAGGATTTGATGGCCTGGTTGTTTTTGGTCATTGTGTTCCTCAAAGCAACAAAGAAGCCAAACTATAACAGAGGTTAATACCAATAACAAAGGATATTTCTGTGACAGACCTGACCATATGACTTTGTATGCCTTGTACTATTTTGTTGGAGGAAGATGGGAGGATTTTGGAGCTTCAGTCTAGAAAGGCCATGGAGTGCTCAGAGCTCTCCCTGAGCAATTGTGGGAACTTGGAAGATAATGCTGGGAGAAATGCTGACAGTAGAGCCCGGCCTGTGGTGTTTCAGAGGGGAACAAAGATGATATCATTGATGTTTGGGGGATATATTTGATTTAAGAATCTGTGAAAATGGGGTTGATGATGGCTCCGTGGTTAAGGGCTCTGTCTCCACTTCCAGAGGACCCAGGTTTAATTTCCAACCCCCACATAGGCAGCTCAAAAATCATCTGTAAGTCCAGTCAAAGGGGAGCTGGTGCCCTCTTCTGGCTTCCTCTGGTTTCACACACACATGATACATAGATGCAGACAAAACCTCCACACATATAAAATAATGTGGAAAATAAAAAGAAAAAATTCATAGATGTGAAACCTTTTCTTTATTGAGATAATGCATTCTGGACAGCTTGTGATGAAAACAAAACTGTGGTTAATAAGAGGCTAGCATTACTGAGGCAAAATATTGAGAAAAGCATCTCTCAGGTTCAGCACAGAGTCTTTGGTGCAGGGGAGGCAATGTTTTCATGTCAACCAGGCAACTGACTCTGGTAATGTTTAAGAATCTCCAACATAGTACTGATTTTGAAAGCATGAAGGTATCATAGAGAGCAGTTGAGGCCTGACACTGTGAGAAGGCCACTGGTGAAGGGGCTGCCATGGGTGCTGTGGAGACCCCAGGATGCTAGAGATGCTAGGACTGTAAGATGACCACTGGGGACAGTAGCAGGTGTCAAGTGGAGGTGCTCTGAGTGGGTTCCAAGTGGCAGAGGCAGAAAAGTGGGACTGCTTAAGCCCTTTAGCTCTTAGAAGATGATGAGGGAATATCAGAATTTGGACATTGAGCTTTTTACATTTACACTTTTATTTTTATTTGGTCTGACTTTTAACAGTGTCCTGGTTCTTCTCACTTGTTTTTTATTTTACAGAAATTCATAGTAAGCAGACATTTGCAATTTTAAAGATACCTTAGACATTTAAAGTGTTGAAAATTTTAAGGACACTGGGTCTTTTAAAAGTTGGACTGTGTTTTATAATGCCATATTAATATTAGCATGAGATTGGGGGGACAAAGAAAGAAAGGTTATGGTTTAACATTAGTGCATTTTGTGTTGTAAACGGACAAGGTACAAACGTGATGTATAACCTTGCTTGTTCACTTAATATCCCTGGGAAAGATAGAACCTCAACAGAGGAATCATTCCCATGGGATTGAACTGAGAACACATCTGTTGCATATTTTCTCAACTGCTAATTAATGTAGGAAGGCTCAACCTACTGTGAGCAGTGCCTGCCCTAGGCTGGTGAACCTGAGATGTAAACAGAGAGTTGGCTGAGTACCCAAGGGGAACAAGTAGTTCTGCTCTCTGTTTTCCACCTCCAGCTCTGTCCTTGAGCTTTGGGGTCCCTCAACAATGAGGCAAAACTTGGAAGATAAGATAAACCCTTCCCTCTTCTCAGGTGGTTTTGATTGTGGCAGTTCCCACAGCAACCGAGAAATCCAACTAAGACGGGAGACAACAGAACAGTTATTGTACCTCGGATTGTTTCCCCAGCCTGACTCCTGGTTAAGTTGTGTTTAGAACAACAACAAGCAGAAACAGCAGGCTAAACATTTTCCTTTACTCTGTTCCTCTAAAATTTTTATTAGGCTGGATCTCACTAAACAGATTGCCCTACGATTATAAAAGACACTTCATCTGACAAGAGGATCTTTAGGAAAATCTACATTATTTGTATTTCAAATCTAGGACATCTATTCTAAATAAAGCTATACTTCCTCTGCTTCCTCCTCTTCTTCTTCTTCTTCTTGTTTGGGATTTTTCTTTATAATATAATATGTATATGTGCAAGCTGGCTGTATATATGTGTGCAGTGTACATATTTGAACAACACATGTGTGCAGAGGCCTGAAGAGGAAAATGGATCCCATGGAACCAGACTTGCAAAGAGTTATGAGCAGTTCCATGTGGGTGCTTGCTGGGAATCCAAGAAGGACCCTCTGCAGCAGCAAAGCTCTAGTCATCTCGCCAGCTCCCAAAGAGAACTTCTTAATACTGACCAAAGATACACACACACACACACACACACACACACACACACACACACACACACGAATATGTTTTGATATGAGGCCGATCCCAAAAGTCTTTCAGTAAAGAACAATTTTATTGAGTGCATAGTAGATGCCAGAATGAGGTGAAATTTTATACCCAGTGTCTTGCTTAATCTTTTTAATGAAGGCTTCACAACCTTTTACAGATGACAAATATAAAGTCATAAAATTTTAAATTATTGAGTGTTAAGTTGAATTAAGATGTCATGAACCCATGCTTATTGATTTGACTATTGTATATGTCCATATATTGTGCATTAATATGCACACTGAGCAGTTTACTTAAATTGAGTCTTATTGTTATTAAAACTTCATTCAATTTTAGATTACTTGTATTATGGTCTAATAGTAAATAGCATGTTTTGAACTTCTATATAAGAACTTCCTTAGATTTTGGCTAACAGTTTTCTTCTTATCTGGTATTATTTTAACCTCAGTTGGATGATGTTTTCACAACTTGTCTCTTGATATGTGTCTTATTAACCTTATTGAACCATAAAGAGTGAGAAATCTGGTTTACCCATTCACTACTCTTTCATTTAGTGGTTCAATTATATTATCTATGTATAGTAGGATCAGAATTTGAGCTTGTGTCCCTACTGGAAACAATATTATCAGAATGCAGTAGTGAGGCATAATTTCTTTTGTTTTTTGTCCTATAGATTCCATTCCATATTTGTAAATTTTTATAATAAAAGCTATGTTTATGTACAAGTTAGCATATGAATACAAACACTTTGCTCCATCAACTGAGAAGACCTAAATTATGATATTCTCTTAACCAGTACACTGAGATCTTAAATCTTACCTTCTAAAACCAAACTATAATGAAAGGAACCCGTGTCTCTTGGGAAAATGGCTTCAATAAATAAACCAACATTGTATTTGGGTTAGACCCAACAGAAAAATAGAAGAGGAAATTAAATCATGTGTAGACTCAGATAAACAGTGAAAACTGACATATAAGATGCAAACTGAAGACTACATTTTATTGTAGCCATTGTTAGAAATTTCTCTTAGTAAAGAGAAACTTAATTTAGATGTGCAATTTACATAATTAAAGTCACATGTGAACTGAGGATTTACATTTGAAAGGTTGACTATGACTCTATTAAAACTGTATTTGTAATAATCTTCTAATACTTTGGTATATTAAGAACAGTCTAAACAATATGGAAACAGAGAAATATAATGGAAAAAATGTACAGATTATGATTACATTTAAAATGACGCTGTATAAAAATGGAAATATGTGGAAATATGTAGAACAAGTTCGCAATTCCCAAAGCAGCAGGTTATTAACACTTAACACATTCAAGTTCTTAAAGCAACTGGAACATACAGGAAACTCCATAGAAAATACAAGTGAGAGTTTGAATACTATGTGGAAAAAGAGGACTAAGAGGTGTATGAAGAGGTTTTCAGATTCAGTAGTAATCAGAGAAAACCAGAACACTATTCCCATGTGGACAAGACCCTAGAATTTGTTTTTTGAACCAAGATTGGTAATTAGAACTAGACACTTTGCTGTTAACCTGATATGGACATTCACATGTTTGCTGACTTTCTCACAAACTAATCAAGCCATGATAAATACTGTGTATTAGTATTTAAGGGCTGCTTTAGTGGTGCTTATACTATTAGCAAGAACATGAACATCTCTAAAAACACATAATAAGCATTGCATTTCAGACTTGGCTCTCAATTAAAGCAAAAGTGAACTGAAGAGAGCTCTAGGATAACACTTATATGAGCCCAAATAATACTAAACCATAAACTACCTCTAACAACTATCTCTAATGTTTTCGTTTCGAATTTACAACATAACATGAAACCTAAGCAAGGCTCAAAGATGATAGGGGACTAAGGGTAGAAACATACATTCTAGTTTGTATACTCATAAAAGAGACCCAATAAATGCAGAAAAAATAAAACCCAGTCTGCTTGCTGCTAAGCAACAAGAATTGAGAAGGTGATTGGCAGGCCTAACAGTCCTGAGTGATAGAACAATTCCAGGAGACGTTGCCCAGGAAAACATCTCTGACACAGGATTGTAAGTAAGAGCATCTCCTGGCAGAGTCAAGTGCTTCTAGACAGAAAAATTCTGATTTTCAACACCAGATATCAAAATTTCCTGCTATCAGGTATCACCTTTGCTTTGTTGTACAGGGAATATTTTTTTTTTTTTTAAAAATGCCTACATCTTGTGTCCTGATTTTTACAGTATGCAAATTATTCTGGAGATACCATAACTCCCACAGGGTGGAAGGTAGACCAGAAAGAATAGAAAACTGCAGATTTCTACTAGTGAAAAAATCTGGGCTGGGCGGTGGTGGCGCATGCCTTTAATCCCAGCACTTGTGAGGCAGAGCCAGGCAGATCTCTGTGAGTTCAAGGCCAGCCTGGGCTACCAAGTGAGTTCCAGGAAAGGCACAAAGCTACACAGAGAAACCCTGTCTCGAAAAAACAAAACAAACAAACAAACAAATCTGGGGTTCCTATCTTATACCTTAACATTTCTTTCTTTTCTCATGAAGTATCTCCCCTAAATACCACTCATGCAGAGTTGTTGTTTTTTCTTATTGGTACTATTTTTGATACCATTAATAAACACTTTTATTACAGCTCTCCCGTATGAATGGGCACATATTTAAACGAGGAATTAGACAGTAGGGCATTTTAGTATAGCCCATCAAGGAAACAAAACAAGTGAGGGGTGGTTGGAACTTGAAGTTAAGGACGCTGAAAATTGTTACCTCTTCATGCTTCAGACCTTTCAGTTGTGCCTTTGATACTCAAACTTTGACACTACTGCTCTTTGCGCAATTGGAGCTGTACTGTAGTGTTGGTAGACATGGACTCCAAGTCATACAGATGTGTGCATGTGAGCCAGACAAAGACAGATGAAGAAATGAAAGTGTAAAATATCCAAAATCACAAACATTTTCGATATGAGACTTAGTTGCTGGCACTTGAGAAAAACCTCTTCTTAACAGAAGGTAAAGAATGGTCTGTGTGAAGATGATATGGCGTGGGGAGAAATGTGATTGGCAGGTAACTTGATTGGCCTAGATTAGCTCCAACGCCAAATTCAAGCCAATAAACTGGATATATAATCTTCCCTTTTGTTAGAAGTGCAGCATCCAATTTAATCAGTTAACTAACTGTAAAGCCTGAACTGCTCACTTCCTGAACTCATTACTTTGACTAACTTCGTCAGCTTTTATTTATTGTAAGTGAATAAACAGTAGCTTCACAAAAACAGGGCTGGAGAGTACATCTCGAAGCACACTTGTGAGAACCCCCTTGCTTGTTGCCTGAGAAGTTCAAGGTGCTCTGAAGGACATTGGTTGCTCTTGCTCAAATTAACTAGTCTTTTACTTCTGTTTGAAATCAGTGCTACTGTGTTCTATGCTATTTTTACTTATTTACAAACACAGAAATCAAAATTACAATGACCGCACTCTCTGTCAAATTAAAGTGAGAAGTTCAAGGCAAGTCATTTTACTGATTGTAAAAAAGACAGTTATGGAAATGAGTAACCAGCAACCAACTGGCATTTAAAATAGTCCCTTGAGAAAATGTTCACACACATTAACTGACACATTATTAAGGTCTTTCACATAAATCAAACCATATGAGCTACTTTTGAATAAAGAGAATATGATGGCAACTCTGTCTCTGAGACATTTTAGTAAAATCTTTGTAAATATTTACAAGCTTTTATCAGATAAAAATGTTGTACATTATAACAATACAAAGTTTAAATTTTGAGTTCATGAGTAAGGAATGAGAGAAACTGTTTCTTCTGCCTTTCTTTCTCCTTGATTCTAGTATTCATCCTTAGAACTCATTGAATATTTCCTTTGTATTCTATTTTGCTGTTTTTACCTTTTATTTTTAGGTTTGGAAGTTTCTGTTGGCATACCCAAAGTCTAGAGATTTTGGTGTGTCGTGTTTAGTCTCCTAAAGAGCCCTTCTAAGAAAATCTTTATTCCTGTTGCACTGATTTACATCGGGCATTGCTTTCAGGTACTTTCTTACAGTTGCTATGTCTCTCCTCCAATTCCTCATCCATTCTTGTATGCTGTTATGGAACTTCCCTGAGGAACCATGAGCAGACAGCTGTTCTCCCCCAACCCCTGCCATAGGGCAGTAATGATAGACCAGAGAGATAACATCACTCAAGCCCAGCTTAGTGAGTCAGTGAGTTTGTAAGGGTTCATTTCTGGAGCATGGAGGCCTCTAAGGTCCCAGAAGCTGCCCTAGTGAGCAACAACTCACAAAGGCTGCATCCCTGGGCAAGTCCTATGACTTCAGGGCAATTCTTCTGGTCATAGTCTTCTCGGGCCAGCATTATTAGCAGGTTGATCAGTTGGGGACAGACCTTATGATTCTTGTAAGTTTCAGAATGCTCCTGAGACTTGTGAGTTTTGTTCACTTTGTTCATCAAAGTCTCACATCCTTCCTGAATCTTGAGCTTCTCTCCATTACAAAGCTTTGAATCCAGAGGACACAGCTACCCCACACCACACACACTGCCCATTTACCCTATTAGATCCTTGGCATATTAGTCATAATTCATTGTCTGGTAATGCCAACAAGCCTCTCGTATTTGGATCTGATGATTAATCCCCCTCCTCAGATAGTGTTTTGGTTTTCAGTGCACTAATAAGACTTCAGTAAAAGGGAGATATGGTGTACCAGGTAAAATGCAGTGTGCTAAGGAGTCCTTCAGGGATAGAGTGGTAAAGTGATAAAGGAGGGGAATGTTCTGGAGTCCTATGACTAGGATGCCTCCTTTCACTGAGCATGTGTCGAATAGCTCTGAACTTCACACATACTCTATGAAGTACAGGCAGCTACAGGAAGTGAAAGTGGTAATTTCCCCTGTCTTGATTTTGCCAGACATTCATAAAACCCCAGTCATTTCTGTTCTGGTAAAAATCAGTGCCACAAAACAGTATTTCAGTGAGAGACTGAACATATGGTCATGGTTTGATGAGGAGCTGAAAAAATGAAATTCATCATCTAGAGATATCATAAACATCATGAACTGGCACTAGAAGACCAGAAGTTGCGTTCTATCCCAGAACTGAGAAGTTCTAAATCTAAGAATTCTTGCTGTTTTGTTGTATGTAACTAGTTTTTTTTTTTTTATTAGAAAGTTTCCTAAAATTAGTTGAGTAGCTCTGCATCTTTCGTTTACTCATCCGTTAAGCATTTGTTGAAGGCCAGCTGCAAAACTGTCTGGGTCTGAGCAAGGGTAGTGCTTAAGACGCTTCTAAACAGTCCTTATGACCTAGTAGGGGAAGGTAACATCATGAGGAACATTGATAGAATCCACAAATGAAATACTAGAAAAAAAAAAAATTAGCTACATAGGTACCTAAAGATTCTGTTTGATTATCAAAGAACTAAATTACTTCAGTGTTTTACTTCTCTGCATTCTTCTATCCTAAGCCCTCTCCTGTCCCCAACACACACAAAATCAGACGCAACTAAGATAACTGTGACTTCACAGTCTATGTTTCACTTTTAAAAGTGTTCTTTCCAATTACATGGTTGATATATTAATTGGTAAGCGATAGCTCTGCCCCATGGGGGTGGTTGTAAAGCACCTAGGCTTTCAGTAATCCTTCTGGGCCAGAGATCTGATTTATGCAGTCTGTGAGAACTTAGAATCCCCTGTATTTGTTTTGCTAATTCTCTAGTTCTTATAATTCAGTGTTATCATTCATAGGACACTCAACAATATGCTCCACTAATCCACAATAAATTTAAAGGTAAGCATTTCATTTCTTGACTTCTCGTGGATTAAAGCGTTAAAAAACATTTCTTTAAAACAATATATTAATAATTGAGAAGTGTTCGGCTGTTAGTGTTTGGCTTTTTTCCCCCAGCTCTTTGATACTGACATTTGTGGAATTGGTCAGTGTGCACTTTACTGTGGCGAGTTACTGCCATCTGGTGGCAATCATATGATTTGCAGCCACTAGCCCAAGAATGTAAGTGAAAGTTAAGTCAGTAGTTCTACTTCAAGGAGTGAAGTGACATACTGCATGGAAATTAAGCATAAATTCCCCAATCACATATTTTACTTGCAATCTCATGATTCAGAATTTTGAAGATAACTTCCTAGGTGAGCATATATTTATTATTGCTACATTTTTATCAGAGGACTTTTTATTATCATTATGGAATGTGCTTTGTCCTAATTCTTGAGCTCTATGTTTTACTTTGGGTTATTTATATTGTGTGTCTTTTTCTAGCACTTTCAGTCAAGCTACATTATAGTGTTGAAGGTGTGCTGCTGTCAGTATCTCTGGACCAATGGCTCCACATTATGTTTCATACATGCCTCTAAAGCTGCGCACATAGCTTATCTTCAAACTAATATCCTGAAAGGCTGGTTGGCATCTAAAAGGCATGACTGTCAAGGATGACTGCTCCTAGTACAGTGCTCTGTTCTGCAAGGGCTCCCACTTACCATTTCTGCTTATGACCTAGCGGGGGAAGGTAACATCATGAGGAACATTGATAGAAACGACAAATGAAATACTAGAAAAAAAATAGCTACATAGGTACCTGAAGAGTAGAGAATTTATGCCAAGTTCTCTACTGAAAGATTCTAGTGAAATACATCTACAGATTTCATGTAAAACTAACAAAGTCCCCATACTTCTTGTCCCCTCCCATCTTCATATTTGTGAATAGAATAGCTTATCTTGAAATAGAAAGGTAGAATAGCAAATCAAATTTGAAAAAGTATGAGAATGGGACAGGGACAAACTTCTGAAGAGACTGTACAAAGATAAGGAGCTCAGGAACGAGACCCACACCTGGATGGAGACATGACTTACAGCAAATATGGCAACACATGTGAGTAACAACATATCAATTATTCAGAATATAATATGTTCTATAAGATAAACATAACAAAAGGGGATTGATTTTTGACATATCTCATGATACTCAAAATTTAGGGGTCTATCTCAACCCAAGATTTAGAATACTACACAATGCCAAAATCCTTTTTAGTATTACATGGAAGCATCTACATGAGCTCCTAAACTAAGCAAACTAGAAATAAAATACAATAACTAAAACTTTTAAATATGTAAATCATATATAATAAATACTAATAGTAAGCTAAATTTTACAACTAGCTAAGTAATTAAAAATATTAAGAAAAATAAAGATCTTCATATATTTCTTATCTCAATTTTAATAATAAAGTATCAATAAACTGTAGTGATGGCTAAAAGATACAATCGCCTAAGTCTTCAGTAATATATACATGGCACCTACAAGAAGTGTTATTAGACAAAGCTACTTGCCAATGAGAAGAAGAACACAATCTCAGAATAAAGTGAAGATAAACAGAAACAATAAAAAGCAGAGACATTAAACCAAAATCAGCTAAGTTAGAAGGAAAATGTGTATTTGGCACTGTTTGTGGTCAATGTTAGAACATAAATCTCCTACAGTACAGGAACACTGATATCTGCTGTTTCCTTCAGGATAGCTGGTACCCATAGGGCTGGTTTCAAGGAAGACGGCAATGTAGAACAGTTAAAGACTGGTGGAAAGAAGGTCGATACACTGTTCTGTGAACATGAATGTACATGACTGTCATACTTTCCACTTTTGAGTTCCCTAGGCAAGTCTCTGAAAAATTGAAAGTGAAAGTATAGTTATGTCACATATTATCTGTAGAATAATTCATCTGCTGGTCTGTGATTTTATATTTCCCATTTAAAATCATATATACACAGCCTGTGAGCTTGTTGATTCCTACTTGATTACTCTAATTATAAGGCCTTTATTCAAAAACTACAATGCAACACAAACTGTCTCTATAGAAATGTTAAGATAAAAGGTAGATTTTTGAATCTACTCAGAAAAGAAAAAGGAGAAAATATGGATAGGATAAAAGGTAGATTATTGAATCTACTTTTAAAAAGGAACTGCTTGTTTTAAGTATTTTACATTAGATTGGATTTTTGTATATTGCATACAATTTTAGAATGGACTCACCAAAATAGGATAAATAATGAATTTTTTTTGTCTGAATTTGTCAAATGTTAATGAACTGAACATTGTTAATGTAATTCATGACTGTATATATTGTGTATACTTATTGGATATAGTTATAAGCTTCTTTTATTATCTTAGGCAAAAAATGTGATGATATTGCATCCCCCAATATATTGTGCACCCTAATAAACTTATCTGGGAGTCAGAGAACAGAACAGCCACTATATTAAACATAGGTTTAGGCATTGGTTGCACATGCCTTTAATCCTAACATTCCAGAGGCAGAGACTCATATGGATCTCTCTGAGTTCAAAGCCACATTGGAAACAGCCAGGCATGGTGACACATGCCTTTCTCAGGAAGTTATGGCAGGAAGCAGAAAGGTATATAAGGTGTGAGGACCAGGAACTAGAGCATTTTTAAGCTTTTAGCTTTTAGCAGCAGTTCAGCTGTGCTGTGGGATGTTCTGTATTTCCTGTGGGAGCCCGTTCTTGGGTTCCTCATGGGTTTACCCAGCAGGTCCGCATAGAGGATGATTAGGACCACGGGCCTGAGTGCAGGTGTCTGAGATGGTCTGCACTTGGCTGTGCTGTGGGATGGTCTGTATGTCAAGTTGTTCTGATTGGTCAATAAATAAAACCTGATTGGCCATGGCTAGGCAGGAAATATAGGAGGGACTAACAGAGAGGAGAAATAAAAGAACAGGAAGGCAGAAGGAGTCACTGCCAGCACAGCCACCCTGACAAGCAGCATGAAAAGATGCCAGTTGCGTGGCAGGGTATAGATTTGTGGAAATGGATTAATTTAAGATATAAGAACATTTAGCAAGAAGCCTGCCATGGCCATACAGTTTGTAAGCAAAATAAGTCTCTGTGTTTACTTGGTTGGGTCTGAGCGGCTGTGGGACTGGCAGATGACAAAGATTTGTCCTGACTGTGGGCAAGGCAGGAAAACTCTAGCTACACAGCTGAAATTCATTAGGATGAAGATTCAGAGGATTTCAGTCTGAGGAAACAGGATTGGCTGAGAAGTTGATGAGGTGAGGTTAGCTGTGGATTGTTCTGTCTCTCTGATCTTTCAGAATTTACCCCAATACCTGGCTCCCAGGTTTGGTTTTATTAATAAGACCATTTAAGATTCGTGCTATAGTCTCTTTGAAAAATAGGTGTGAATAGAATATAAATATATGATTCTGAAGTTCTGGAATCTTCCATGATGAGTCAGCATGGAGAAATGACCTGAACCCTCAATGTTATCAACTGTGATGGTTTTGCCAGTCTTGTCACTTTGGCCAGCCTTTAGGGTTAACAAGGCACAACCTACAGCACAGAGGAAATTTTTGTAAATTATTTTTTAACAAGAGGTAAATATTCTAGATATATAAAGAGATTGAAGCCCTTGACACCAAAGAGCAAATAATCTAATCAATTGATGGGCAAGTGAACTGAACAGACCTCAAATCAAGAAACATAAATAGTCATGAAGTAAAAGAAAATATCAAAATGACAATCATAAAAAAAACATAAAACATATTGGTGAGGCTGATCAACAACAGGAACCATCATTCACTGCTAGTAGAAATGAAAATTACTTCAACCACTATGGAAATTAGTATGTAAGTTGTTAAAATAATTAAATACTAGTGAAGCATGAGAAAATTACACACCAACCATTCTATAATATAATCTCTCTTAAATGCTGCAAACACTTTTACTAGAAGAGTAAGGGTGAGTAAGAGTAAGGGTATTTAAAAAAAATAAAGTTTAACACATAAGTACATATCCCAACATAAAAACCCAATATACATGAAAAAACAAGAGTGTAATTTCCCAAAGTCAATAATTCCATGGTAATGGTTTCTAGTGAGACTGAATTAGACAGAAACCCAGACAAAGAATTCAAAATAATGATCATAACTATGTTCAAAGAAATTAGAGAGGACAAAAACTACCAAATGAATTCCCAAAGAAATAAATGAACACCTGAAATAATAAAGAGATGAAAATCAAATTCAATAAGCTTAGAAATATTGAAGGAAAATAAAATTAAAATACTAGAAATAAAAGTCTCAACAAGTCATTCAAAAAACTTCTTGAAAAACTTAACCAATAGAATGGAATGTGAGAATAGAATTGAATAACAAAGAATTTTAAAAAGGTAGAATTTTAAGATTTAGAGATTGACAATGATAAAATAAAACATTATAATTGGATACTTGCAAACTATGGGACACTATGAAAATTCAAATAATGTGCATAAAAGGATAATTTTATTCTAAAGTTATAGAAAAAGTTCTTTAAACCACACCAAAAAATCTGAAATATAGAGATAAAAAGCTCATCTAGGTTCAAGAGGTATTTAGAATACCCAACAAACATGAGCAGAAAATAACTCCATAGGGCCATAATATAGTTAAAACACTAAGTATACAAAACAGTAAAAGTATATTGAAGTAGAGAGAAATTCCAAGTCATATAATTAAGGCAAGCCCATAGGAATAAAATTTAAAATACAGGAAAGGCTTGAAATACTTCAGAAATACTTGGAATAATTCACAAAAAATATAATTTCATTCCTGACTATTATATCCTTCAAAATAATCTGTCATAATTGAAGGATAAATAAAAATGTTCCATGATGAAAAAAGGATAATGGAATTCATGAACACTGAGCCAGCTCTGGAGAAGATACGTGAAGGAATCTTTCAGAATAAAGAGAGCAATTAACAGATCACTGAACTACACTAGAATGGTAGTTATGTAAATAAAGAGCATGGAGACAACAAAAACGACAAAACAACAAAATTACAATTAAAACACACTTCTATAATTCTGAACACTGATGGCTTCAGTTGCTTAGTAAAAAGACAGCTGGTAGTGGTTTGGATTTAAAAGTAGCAACAACACAGCCAAGCACATACGCACAAACAAACAATCTAGTGGCTGCCTTCTGGAATCTCACATCAAAAGACATGGTATCTTATGCTGATGGATAAGAGGATTCCAAGCAAATGTAGCCCCATATTCAATACAACCCATATAACTAAAGTTCGGGAAGATGGAATGAGAGGAGTGGGGAGTTAAAGGGTTAAGATGGAGGGGTATAAATTATACAAATAGAGTGAACTCATATATGAAATTATCAAAGCATTTCAAGTATTCACATGGAGCAGATGTAGGAATTTTTATAAAACAAACACTACCTGATGTAAATCACAGAATAACACATAAAATGACAGTAGAAGACTTCAATATCTCACTCTCTCCGAAATGCAAGCCACCTAGTTTACAAAAACATAAAAATACCCAAGTTAAACAGTATCAGAAACCAACTGAACCTAACATGCAGAACTTCACATTCAAACACTGGAAAATAACGCTTCTTATTTGAAGTCTGTAGAAATTTCTCTACATCATATAATTGAACACAACTCATCTTTATTAAATATAGGCTAATTGAGGAAATAACTTCTTCTATTCTACCAGACCATAATGGAGTAAAACAAGAAGTTAAGAGCAAGAAGAACCATAGAACATTCAGAAATTCACACCTATTAGAAGTGTCCTATAAAATGATGAATTAGTTATCAAAGAGGCCAAAAGCAATTAAAAATATTCCCAGAAAAAAAAATGAAATGAATAGAAAACATAGCACACCTGGTCATATAATGAAAGCAGTCCTAAAAAAGAACTTGATAGCCACAAGAGGTAACTTGACATTTTCAAATAGAAAACTTGGTGTTGAACCTGAGAAAATGAGAAACAAGCAAACACCAAAGCATTACATGAACTAAGAACAGGGCAGAAATTACACAAAGTTTCAGAAAATTTGCAAGTAGCATTAGCATACTCAAATCATTACATTCATGCATACCAATAACAAACAGGCTGAGAAAGAAATCAGGGAAATAATTCAATTCATGATTATCTCAAAATACATTTGAATAAACCTAACCAAGGATGTGACAAAATCTATACAGTGAAAACTCTAACACAATTAAGAAATAAAAAAAGAGCCGGGCGGTGGTGGCGCACGCCTTTAATCCCAGCACTCGGGAGGCAGAGCCAGGCGGATCTCTGTGAGTTCGAGGCCAGCCTGGGCTACCAAGTGAGTTCCAGGAAAGGCGCAAAGCTACACAGAGAAACCCTGTCTCAAAAAAAAAAAAAAAAAAGAAAAGAAAAGAAAAGAAATAAAAAGAGAATGAAGACTTTAGAAAATAGAAAGGCAATGATCACAGATCAGAAAATTAATATAATGAAGAAGTTATTCTACCAAAAGCAATCTACAAATTCCACTGCAATCCTAATCAAAATCCCAATGTCAATTTTTACAAAACTAGAAAAAAACCTTAAATTTTCAAGAACAAAGATTCTATATTACCGAAGCGATTCTGAGCAAAAGGATCAATGCTGGTCATATCCCCTTAAGAAATCTCAAAATGTACCAGAGTAAAAATAAAACATCAAAGTACTAGAACAGATGTACAGATTTATGGAATAGAAGAAAAGACCAAGATTTAAACAGACAACTCTCTACCCACTTGACTTTGTTTTCACAAAAATTAACATAGAAACTACAAGTAGCTTTCATAGAAATCAACTCCAAATGGATAAAAGATGTTAAGACCAAAGACTTATAATAATATTAGGGGCAAAAGTCATGAAAACACTTTAAAACATAGGCACAGGTAAAATAATCTAAATAGGACTCCAGATACTCCAGAAATATTGCCAACCATTGACAAATGGGGCCTCCTGATATTAAATGCTTCTGTAGATCAAATAATTATTGTGTTAATGTGCAAACTAAAGCATCAGAAGAATTCTCGAAGTCTTGACTAGTTATGGAGCTAACAACAGAATAATTTATAGGATATAGAAAACTCAAACATCTAAATAACAAGAAATCAAACAATCCAATTGATTCTAGACCAATGAAATTAACAGTTGCCAGAGAAGAAATAAAAATGGAAATTTTTCATATAAAAGAAACAAATAGCTTCAGCTATCTGAAAAATGTGAGTTAAAACCACAGTGAGTCAAGGGCTTGTGGTTGCATTGGTGTGCCCCAGAAGATGGCTGATTCGAGTTGTTTATCCCCATTGCTAGGAGTCTTAGCTAGGATCTGCTAGGAGTGATCACTGCACTAGGTTTCTAGCTCTTCCCAGAGATGCCCCAGACTCCAGTTGTCATTCTCAATACTCTTTCCCTCCATCCCATCCCCACCTATTCCTCCTGTTCCCATCCCTATTCCCCTTTCCAGGCCCTTCCCCCATCCATTGGCAATGTCCATTCTATTTCCACTTCACAGTGAGATTCCTACATTTCCCCTCCCCTGCCTTTGAGCCCTCTTTGTTATTTAGCTTCTCTGGGTTTATGATTTCCAGTATGTTTCTCTTTCATTTTACAGATAATATTCATTTATGAGTGAGTACATACCATGTTTGTCTTTCTCAGTCTGGGTTCCCTCACCAGGATGATCTTTTTTAGTTCCATCCATTTGCCATCAAATTTTCTAATGTTTTTAAAATGTATCACATTTTCTTTATCTATTCTTTTGTTGAGGGACATCTATGTTGTTTGCAGTTTGTGGCTATTACAAATAAAGCTGCTATGAACATTGTTGTGTAAGTGTCCTTGTGGTATGTTGGAGCTTCCTTTGGGTATACGCCCAAGAATGGTATAACTGGGTCCTGAGGTAGATTGATTCCCAATTTTCTGAGGAGATGCCATATTGATTTCCAAAGTGACTATACAAGTTTGCACTCCCACCAGCAGTGGAGGAGGGTTCCCCTTGCTATATATCCTCTCCAGCATGAGCTGTCACTTGGGTTTTTTAATCTTAGCCATTCTAAAAGGTGTAATATAGAGTCTCAGTGTCTTTTTGATTTGCATTTTCCTGATGGCTAAAGATGCTGAATATTTCTTCAAGTGAATCTCAGTCATTTGAGATTTCTTTATTGAGAATTTTTTGTTTAGATATGTACCTCACTTTTAATTTCATTATTTGTATTTTTGATGGATAATTTCTTTATATATTTTGTATATTAGCCCTCCTGTATACAAGATGTGCAGGGGTAAAAATGGCACAAAAAATGATATAAGCCAGAGTCAGAAAAAGAGATAATACATGTTTTCTCTTTTATATGGAATTTAGAGACTATAAAAGAGAAATTATTAGTGATATGCCAGACAGATGTGAGATAAGACAGACTGTGGTGATGTATTATGTCCCCCAATATACTATGTCCCCCAATAAAATTTATCTGAGGATTAAAGGAAAATTCCAGCCACTATAAGTAAACATAGAAGTCAGGAAATGGTAGCACATGCCTTTAATCCTATCACTTGGGAGGCATGTCTGGATCTCTGTGAGATCAAGGCCACACTGGGGAACACAGCCAAGTATGCTGACACGTGCCTTTAATCCCAGCACTAACCATAAAGGTCTGGAGGTCTGTACAGACAGGAAGTGAGAGAGCTGGGCAGGAAGAGGAAATGTTGTAGCTGGGCTGA